>NW_026607242.1:15000-17500 GCF_029890125.1 Rhinichthys klamathensis goyatoka | reverse complement strand
ATGTATTTTCAATGGCATATTATACACTCACGAGAATACTTTATTACTTGAACGAAGTAAATATACATTGATGAGCACATATATTTTTGAAAGAACTAAGTGTTTTTAGCTAAGAATAAACTAAAAAAGTTACACAGTGTAGCTTTAATGGGATTTTGACTTCTCTGTGTTTGACAGGAACAGGGAAGTCCGGTTTGTGGACACGAGGGAGTGAATAATGACAGAATGATAATTTTCTTATAAAAAAGCGCATATTTCATGGAAACGTTGATTTAAAAAAAAATACAAAACATCTTTAATCCGGTTCTGAATAAGAACTGGTTCTCGGTTCCCAAACCAAAATATAAATCACTGTTTTTATGTTCATCAACTGGCAGAAATGTGTTGTTCATGCTAGAAAAATGACCATTAATATCTCCATGAAATCAAAATGGACAATTCTTATTTTTATGGGAATATTGAATATTTATTGCAGTGTTTATTGTAAATGATTTATGGGTGCACATCATAATTGTGTTAATAATCTTGAATCAGAATAACAGCAGCATCTCTTCTCTTCTCTGATGACGAGGGCGGGGCTTTAACCTGTCACTCACATGAGATCAGCCAATAGCAAACCACAACCATCCAACCAGCCAATCAGTTCCTCACAGACACAATCAAGCCCCGCCCACATGTGTTCTTGTTCTAGAGGCGTTTCACTCGATAAACGACACGATAGAGGAGAGAAGATGAGAGCAACTTCCCTTTCATGACGACTTTAAGCTGTAGCCAAGAAGCCTATAGTGGAGACTCCAGCAGAGGGAAAGTGTATCTCTTTCTCTCTCTCTGTGTGTGTGTGTGTGTGTGTGTGTGTGTGTGTGTGTGTGTGTGTGTGTGTGTGTGTGTTCAAAGACATACTATAACAGTTTAATCACACTGTCGTTCGTCCATCTCTCTCTCTCTCTCTCTCTCTCTCTCTCTCTCTCTGTGTGTGTGTGTGTGTGTGTGTGTGTTCAAAGACGTACTGTAACAGGTTAATCACACTGCGTTCCTCCATCTCTCTCTCTCTCTCTCTCTCCTCCATCATTCTGTTCACAGGCCTGGAAATCAGTCTCTCACACCAGAGGCAGTGTCTTTGGCCGTCCTTGAACACACACACACACACACACACAGATTGGAAAGAGTGTGTGAGGGTCCATCAGGGCTTTTAGGCTTCAGGGACGGCCATTTGTATTCCTGTCACACTGATAACAGAGAGTGTTGTTTGTGTGTGTGTGTGTGTGTGTGTGTGTGTGATTGCAGTGAATATGCACATATAGTGTGCTTCAAATCAAACTATTTTTAGAAAGGTACGTGCAGATAATATAACATTAATGAAATAAAAAGACACTTAAAGGTGCAGTGTGTAAAGAAATGCAATATCATATACATAACTTCCTTACATAATGAACCGTATGTTTGTATTACCTCAGAATGAGTGTTTCTCTCTACACACACCGCGGGTCCGCTTACACCGACATGTTTCTACGGTGGCCCTGAGCGGACAAACGCGTTTCGTATGAAGGTAATATGATGCCATAAAGAATCGCAAGCGCAGGGTAAGATTTGCAAAAGTGTACATAAGATTGCAAGCGTAAATAAAATTTGCGTGTGCAAGAGAAGATTTGTAAAGGTGTAAAGGTGTAAATCGCCTTTCAAGTGTAAGAAAAAAATATTTGCATCATTTAACTGTTATCCGTAGGTGTAATGCCTGTATTGTGAAACTGCAGCTTCATGCTAACACAAAATAAATATGATCTGTATTCTTCTGACTTCCGAAAATCAACCTTTGTGTAAAAAAATAAACTGTTTCAAATGTCTAAATGACTTGTTGTGTACATGTGGCAAATAAGTTCCCGAAATAACCCGATTTGTACCTTTGCGTCTCTCTTTTACCTGCGCTTGCAGTTTAGACACGATTCAGTGAGTTTTGCGAGCGCGAGGAGGAGGGCGGGTCCACCTTCATCATGCAGCCAATCAGATGAGCTTCTCGTTTACTCTGATCTGATTGGTTCAACAAACACGCCAGTCGCCAGAACACATCTTTATCTTCCTTTGGCTCAGCATCGTTCTCGTTGCCGAAATTGGTAACAGAATCAGAATATCTTTCTATGGCAGAAATAGTAAGTATAGTACATGGTATATGTTTCTTAACACACGTACACTGACTTTAAAGTACATTTTAAATCATTATGTTTTACGATTTGTTTGTCGTGTTTTAAAGAAGTGCACTTATTTTGGTGTGTTGACTACATAGTTAAGCCCATGTGAAGCACTTGATTATAGTTTCAGTTTTAGTGTGTTATTTGATAATATATTTTAAATTAGAGATCCAGGAGGCATAGTAATGTTGATAACAGAGCAGTTTATTGTGTAATCTTAGTTGCGTATGTTTCAGTACAAATCCAACAAGTGTTATTATATTACACAGCAAAAACGATGGGAAACCTGCTTCATAACACCGTCGTGTGACGCTAAA
>NW_026607242.1:0-10000 GCF_029890125.1 Rhinichthys klamathensis goyatoka | reverse complement strand
CAAAGTTGCTCTTCTATCAGCTTGAATCAGTCGGCCCATTCTCCTCTGACCTCTGGCATCAACAAGGCATTTCCGCCCACAGGACTGCCGCATACTGGATGTTTTTCCCTTTTCACACCATTCTTTGTAAACCCTAGAAATGGTTGTGCGTGAAAATCCCAGTAACTGAGCAGATTGTGAAATACTCAGACCGGCCCGTCTGGCACCAACAACCATGCCACGCTCAAAATTGCTTAAATCACCTTTCTTTCCCATTCTGACATTCAGTTTGGAGTTCAGGAGATTGTCTTGACCAGGACCACACCCCTAAATGCATTGAAGCAACTGCCATGTGATTGGTTGATTAGATAATTGCATTAATGAGAAATTCAACAGGTGTTCCTAATAATCCTTTAGGTGAGTGTAAATTTCAACTTGAATAGATGTTTATTTAATTGTAAATAGCATGCAATAAAGTGTCCGAAAACCTTACTTTCAGTTTTAACTAAGTATGTTTGTTTAATGTATAATATTTTATAATAAGTGATCTGAATCTGCTTCATATTGTGGCTGGAATAAGCGATCTCACGATCAGCCCGATGGCTCCGGCACAGTGTGTTCTGATTGAGCTCAGAAGACTTCATATGGCATGTACTGTAGGCATGAGGGATGAAATGATCTGTAAGTGCTCCAGTTCTGGGGATCCTGGTGTGAAAGTGCTTTAACTCGTCCTGATACAGCGGCCGAGCGCGTAATGTCTCCGGGGAACGAGCCGCTACGGGGATCTTCAGTCGCTGCTGAGTGAAATTGAGCAAGCGACATAAAAACCAGCGCTCTTATCTACAGATGTCATGTGATAAATAGTTTAGCCTGTGTGTGAGGGTTAATGAGCCTCGTGTTGGTCATCTCTGCGGTGAATCGGCAGCTGGTGTGTGTGTGTGTGTGTGTGTGTGTGTGTGTGGCCCGAACACGTCTCACACACACCATCATCCATCATCCTCAATGTCTAATCATCCTCAGACAACCAGGAGGACATGCGCTCACTCGCCCTGACAAGACACAAGGAAATGACTTATTTATCATTCACAGGCCCGTGAACACACACACACACACACACACACACACACACACACACACACACACACACACACACACACACACACACACACACACACACACACACACACACACACACCTAAATGGAGTTGAAGAGCACTTTTCCTTTTTTTGTGTCTTTTTTTTGAGTCCTGGTGATTTCCTCTGGATAATAGAGTCATGATTTGATCCTCAGATGATATAGTGAGCGGCTCACAGCTGTGAAACGGCTTCCAGATGAGTTTACTAAACCCAGAAATCACCATTTTTCCACTGGCAAGTGAATTTTAGTGACTTTTTTAATCTACACTAGGAAGGCATTTTAAAGTCAGAAGTTGAGGATTGTGTTTTGTGATCACAAAGACTGCTAAAGCATTACATGGTTTAAAGGTTATGTTTAAACTATAGAACATGACTCCATCCACACGTGCAAATGTTTTAATTAATGGCACTTTTATTTAATTGAAATGTACTTGAGTTGTCTTTGGCTCTTTTGTGTTTGTTTTGTGATTGTGATCTAAGCTGTTCTGCTGTCTTGGCCAGGTCTCTCTTGAAAACAGATTCTATATCTCGATGACCTGGTTAAATAAAGGTTAAATAAATAAAAAATGCACCTGTCTTCGTTTACACACTAATGCCAATTTAAATACACACAATTAGACTCAACATCGGGGCTCGTTCGTCTGGTGCAAATGTAATGTTACAAACATACTGTAAAATATGTTCTAAGAACGTTTTGCTAATGTTCATATTAAGTTGTGAAAATATTGTTTAGCATTTGCATTTTACATTTACATTTTATCCAAAGCGACTTACAAATGAGGAATACAACAAGCGAACAAATACAAAGTTTCAGACATTGCTTGAGTAGCAAAGCTATAGGGAAGATTGAAGGAAAGAGAAAGCATAGAATTTGTTTTGTTTGTTAAATATGATTTATGATGAGGGCTCATGAAGAGGTCTTCAGCTGTTTCAAATGTTGTCAGGGATTCTGCATTCATCTGTAGAGGTTTAGTTGCACATGATGGAAGCCAGAAGAGCATTGCAGGAACCCAGAGATGAGCAGGGCCTGGACGAGAAGATCATTCTTTACGTCTCGCAATTCTGAAAACTGGCTCGAGAACTGAAGTGTGTTGGGCTTCTGTTCATCATGACATCAGATCTGCATCCTCAATTAATATCTTTAAATCTCGATTGAAAACCGTAGTGGCCGTAGTATTTTGTTTTATTATGTGTCTATTATGTCTTGCTGCTTTTTGTTTGTTTGTTTTTGTTACTGTCTTGTCTTGTGTTCTGTTTTATTATTATTGCTGTTATCTTTCAACTGTACAGTCCTCTGCTCTGCTCTAGTGGAAACGGCTCTATAAATAAACTAGACTCGAGACTTGAGCTGGTAGGATGACCGGAGAGGAGAAGTTTAGACAGGAGAAGGGGAGAAGATTTCTGTGTGTGTGTGTGTGTGTGTGTGTGTGGAGCTGAGAACTGACTGCTGATGGTTGTTGTTTTGTCAGTGAAGAAAGTCAAAATCATCGGCAGTTAAAGGGGCGGTTGATTATGATTTCACGTTTCTAGCTGTAGTTAGTGTGTAATGTTGCTGTTAGAGGATAAACAACATCTGCAAAGTTACGACGCTCAAAGTTCAAAGCAAAGGGAGATATTTGCTTTTACAGAAATCACTTTTTAAGAACTACAACAAACGGCCGGTAGGAACTACAACGAGCTTCTTCATGGGTTAGTGACATCACTAACACTAAAATTTACATAAACCCCGCCCCCAAGAACGTTTTATAGATCATCAAGACAGAAAATGCTAATCAATGACTAGAAGATCGTTAACTCCACGTCAGATACATAAACTCATCAACTAAGCGTTCAGAAATTTCCTGTTGCTTCTTGTCACTTCTTCTAGTGTCTCCATCTCTCTGACTCCGGTTTGAACATAAAAGGCTAACAGTTTGTTTTTGAAACTTCAGTGTGTGTGTGTGTGAGAGAGAGGTAAAAGGACACGAGCTCTTGAAGCTCCGCCCCCTGTGTCGGGAGCAGCAGCTCATTTGCATTTAAAGGGACAGACACAACAACAGTGCGTTTTTGCTCACCATCAAAAAGTGACAGCTTTAACATGCTATATAAACATATCTGTGGGGTATTTTGAGCTAACGCTTCACACACACACACTCTGGGGACATCAGAGTCTTATTTTACATCTTTTGAAAAGGGCATTATACCCCCCCTTTAAAGATATGGTGGAGGGAGACAGAGGAGAGTTGAATCTTTTGAAAAGTGTTTGTGTGTTTGAAGCGCTGTTGATCTTGTTGTGGAAATATGAAGATTTAGCAGCATGTGTGTGTGTGAGTGTGTGTGTGTGTGTGTGTGTGTGTGTGTGATACATACTTTCTCTTTGGTCCGGTGTTCATGAAGAACATCAGGTAACCAGGGGTTCGAGGGAGTTGATAGTAGACAGATATAGTCTAGACAAGAAGTTAAAGTGGAACATAACAGGGCAGGTTTTGTCTGAAAGTAACTGGTAGAGGACCAGCAAGCAATTTTGCGTTTAAAAGACGTCTAATAGACCAATGATAGGTTTGTAAACATTCGGGATGCGCGCGCACCGAGGTTGCAGAAGACCCGGAAGAGATAGCCTTAACAGCTGAGAATTACAGGGATACGGATATGATTTACATAATAGTTCGATTTAAAAACATTTGAGTTTATATTTGATTTTCAAAATGTTCTCCGCATATTACAACAGCTTGTCACCCAGCGATAAGCACTGTTATTCAACGAAATTGACGTTAGTGAGTGGGATACGTCTTACAGATCTGTTTGTCAATGGTTAAACGATGAAACGCAATGGCCAAGCATTCAGTGGCCAGAGATGTATAATTACCGGATCGACACTCCAAGTGTATAAACCCGGGAGAAGTTAAAAGCGTACAAGTACAACTTTGCTCTGTGTGGTCATGTCCAAGACATACAGTTTCATGATTACCAAGTTCAAAACTTCGTAGTGCTGAAGACGGCGGTTCTGCCTAGCCAAAGACAGGGTAAGAAGACGGATTACACAAGGCCTGGGTTATCGTCCACAAGACAAACAACGTAACAAAATTGAAGGTAAGTTAGCTAGTAAGCAAGTTCGACTCAAACTTGTACATTATTCTGTGTTGTACAACTCATTATTTACCGTTATTTTGTTGTTGTAAGCCAAACCGAGTGATGTGTCTGATTTAGCGTAACGTTAATGAACTGCAGAACTGCATTTTTGATCTGGTCCTCGTTCCAGTCGGCTCTTCTGAGGGCTTGTAACCAAAGACGTCTGCGGTTGGCATTGAAAAGAGTGCGAGTTGATGGTATTCGGTGAAACGTAAGACCAGTGTTCACAGATTCCCGATTCTGGCATCCCACTGCACAACACAACATGTTCCCGGTGGTGGTCTTTATCTCCCGACATAGAGGGATGATTCCCTAAAGCTGTCCAAACACAGCCCAGACCGCTAGGCTGAAACAAGGGGAAATTTGGGCTGCCAGTAAAAATTTAATATACGTCTAACCATAGCCAAAGAATAGACTAGTCATCAATTAAATAATATGTTAAAGAAATGAAACCAAACACCTTGTAATCACTGTTGACTTTGCTTACATGATGGAAGAGCATTAGCCTGGGAAAACCCAGACAACTTCCGGCAAATTTAGATTTGCTCTGAAAGTTAGTCTGGCAAAGAGCTCATTCAAGCCCATTTCCAATCCGCCGAAATCGCGGCACCAATCAGAAGCGTTGGGGCGGGTTTACACGATGACGACAGCGCTGGGATTTTGAAGCAGATTTTGTAGCCTACATTACAAAGATGGATGCCGCCGTCGAACATCACTCGTTCCAATCAGCTATCGCGTCTGTTTTAAGCCATTTGAACGTTTCCTTTTTGTTAAAAACCGAGTAAAGAACAACACTCGGAGATGTGTCTCCGCCGCTCTGCATACGTCATCTCCTCCATCGCTCTGATTGGGTTTAGGTCTATCCGCGACTCCGTTGGTGACGCCCCTCTGGAAATGATTTGTCTATGACGCTTTGCCAGACCATAACTCAGTTACAACTGAGAATGGTCTGGTTTTAACCAGGCTAGAAGAGCATACATTTTGCAAGTTATTTTGACAAAAACGACATGTAACCAAATTCAAGGTTATTTTGGCTAGAAGTGTGTTACTCACAGCCGGACTATATCGGGTCTATAGTTAACCTAGACGGAGAGATGACGGCTATTGTTTGCTGGTTGTGCACGAGTAGTAAGTTGCAGATTAAAAGTAATGAAGAAATGAGCTGAAATTGCTTTCAGTTGTTATATGTCTTGCACGAGATACTGTATGTGTCTGTCCTCAGAATGGACTGAATCAACGCCATTGTTTTTGACTGTAAATCAGTGCAATCTGGCTGCAAGCACAATGAAACAAGCAAACAACTATAACAGCACTATATATGAAGATAGCACTGCTTTTACAAACACTTACTATACGATGGAAATCAAATGTTTAAAAGTTAGTTAAAAATCAAAAGTTAGTTCTACTCCACACTTTCATGGAAGGGAAAAGCCAAAATAATAACCGTAATAACTGAGAATCCATACCTAATTAAAAGACAAACAAGGTATTGATATATCACAAAGGTTCTGGAAAGTCACCCAGGCGGGACATTAAAACACGAGCGGACGGTCAATACGTAATTAATATGATCAGAACAAAAGCCTAAAGACTCTGTGCTCAGCAATGGCTCGTTATTTCATGTGTCGTTTCACACAGATCAGTCATTGCTTTGAAATGGTTTTAGGTGAGAACAAGCATTCGCATGTTTAGGATTGTGTCGATGACGCGTGACTGGCTGTGTGTTTTCAGAGGTACGAGAACATAGTGCTAATATACAAGCAAGAGTTGGTTATTAATATTTATTTATATATATTTATGCATTTGGCAGACGCTCTTATCCAAAGCAACTTATATTGCATTTCAAGGCACACATTTACATTCGTATCATGCTTTCCCTGGGAAAAACAGATCTAACAGAACAGTGCAAAGCGACGGCTAGAATCCCACAACATATCCGTGTCTTTCTTCACTGAGTTGGAGATGTCCGGGCCGGATCAGTTGTGAACTTGATAACTTCTTGTTGCGATGACACAACTGATATTCGCATTAACGCACACGACGGCCATTTTAAGTCCACAAGACCGCCAGCGCACATGAGGAGCGTGATGTGGGACAGAGCCAATCGGGGTTTCTCACAACGTGTGTGTTTTTCTGGCCGAGTGTCGGTGACTGCAGTGCTAATGGAGTCATGAAGCAAGGACACATTACATGTTGGGTTGTTTTTCTCCCAACCTTATCGTGTACCACGAGGGTTATGTGGTTAAGCTTGATGCCCGTCTCTATTCATGGACGAGCGCGAGCGAGACGTTTGTTTAAAATTTTTCTTTTGTGGTCCGAAAAAGAGAGAAGGGCGTACGACATCAGAGCAACACCAGGGTGAGAAAATTATGACTTAATTCGCATTTTAGGGTGAACTAACAGTTTAAGGGAATGTTTCATTGTATATTACATTATGGGAACATTACTTTAGAATGTTTTCTGAACATTTTCAAACGTTAGACGGACGTCCAGCTAAGACGTTTCGGGGGCGAAAACGTTCTGAGAACAATGTATAAATAATTTTGAGAACATTATTCAAGACTAGATAACTTTAAACGAATGCTCTGCTAACATTACTGGAAAAATGTTTGTTCATATCTTTGACAGAACCTTGCCTGTTATCTGGGATTGTCTTTTATATTCTCAGGGTCTCCAGGAGGAAAACCGAAAGCTTTCTTTTGGCTCAGACACACACACACACACACACACACACACACACACACACAAAAAGACTGCTGAAGTCTCTGAACGCACATGTACACCAGAAACTGACAAAACAATTACTAGCAATTCCAATTAATGCTGCCGAGAAACACTTGTGTTAAACGTGTGTGACAGTGTTAGTGTATCATCAGCACATCACACACACGCACACGCACACACACACACACACACACGCACGCACACACACACACACACACACACACACACACACACACACACACACACACACACACACACACACACACACACACACACACACACACACACACACACACACACACACACACACACACACACACACACACACACACACACAAACACAAAATCACCCAATGGCTTCTCAGAGTCATTTCTACAGCCTCCATTGTGAAAATACTACTTTTTCTAATTAAAAGCACAGGCATATGAGGATTAACATTGTGTGTGTGTGTGTGTGTATGTGTGGCCTGGTAAACCCTATGTTACGGGGACAAAATGTCCCCACAAGGATGGCAATATCCGAAATCCTTGTTCGTGTGGGGACATTTTTTGGTCCCCATGAGGAAATCAGCTTATAAATCATACTAAGTGATCTTGTTGAAAATGTAAAAATGCAGAATGTTTCCTGTGATGGGTAGGTTTAGGGATAGGGTTAGTGTAAGGGAATAGAATATACAGTCTGTGCAGTATAAAAATCATTATGTCTATGGAAAGTCCCCATAAAACATGAAAACACAACATGTGTGTGTGTGTGTGTGTGTGTGTGTGTGTGTGTGTGTGTGTGTGTGTGTGTGTGTTTGACGGTGATGGATCACTGCTGCTCGGTCCACTGTTTAGCCTCTGCACACAAGCTGACGCTCTCAACAACCTCTGACAAATGAAAGCTCAATATCTCTCTCTTCCCCCCCCCCCCCCCACTCTCTCTTTCTCGCTCTCTCTCTCTCTCTCTCTCTCTCTCTCTCTCTCTCTCTCTCTCTCTCTCTCTCTCTCTCTCTCTCTCTCTCTCTCTCCCTCTCTCTCCCCCCTCTCTCCTCTCTCTCTCCCCCTCTCCCTCTCTCTCTCCCCTCTCTCCTCTCTCTCTCCCCCTCTCTCTCTCTCTCTCCCCTCTCTCTCTCTCAATTCAATTCAATTCAAATAGCTTTATTGGCATGGTGAAAGAAATCTTTACATTGCCAAAGCACCCATAACACTATACAATACAAACAAATAAATAAATAATTATAAATAAAAATTAAAATAAATTAATAATAATAATAATAAAAATCTTCAATTTTCTAGTATTTATCTCAGTGTCTCTAGGCGTACAGTTGGTAGCTCTGTCCTGCCGGAGGCTCTCTCTTCGTGACAGGACCTCACATATCTGGCAGCCAGTTTGAGCTCGCTGGGCTTTCTCCTAGCAGGAGTGGGAGTTTGTCCATATTCGATTTTTGGGGAAGTCCTTCTGGTAGGCTGTGAAAAGGGGATAGAAAGTGTCCCTAATGTTTTTATATTTGGGCAGGATGTCAAGAAGTGCAGTTCTGTTTCCACCTGATTCTCTGTTTAGTGAGGGCACAGTCGCTCTTCCTTCGGCAGCCGTGTGTGTGTGTGTGTGTGTGTGTGTGTGTGTGTGTGTGCAGTGAGGGCACAGTCGCTCTTCCCTCGGCAGCCAGGTCTGCCTGTGTCGGCCTGTCTCGATGCTCAGACTGTGTTCACTGAGTCTGTACATGCTCAGGACTTTCCTCAGTTTAGGGTCGCTCACTGTACTCAGGTATCCTGCCAATTCATATGTTCTGTTTAGGGCCAAATAGCATTCCAGTTTACTCTGTTTGGCTGTCGCGTCTGTCCAATGTTTGACGTATTTTTTTTTTGTGTTTTAATAATTTGGTTTGGTCTGGCTATGTTTTTATTGTCAGTTTGTGACGTCAGCTCTGAGACCAATCGGCCGAGGGCGTTCTTCTCTGGCTTCAGCTCTTGGTAGGACAGGGCTTTGTGATGGAGGGTCTGTTCATCGCTATTTTTTAAGTGGCATGGAATTTAATGGCTCTTTTTTGAATAGTTATTAAAAGGGGGTATAAACCTAATTCTGCTCTACAGGCATTATTTGGGGTTTTGCGCTGAACTCATAGCAGGATTTTGCACAGCTCGGTCTGCAGAGTCTCCATTGGGTGTTTGTCCCATCTAGTGAACTCTTGGTCTGAGAGTGGACCCCAGACTTCACACCCGTACAGCGCGATGGGCTCTATTACTGTTTTTATTATTTTTAGCCAGATTCTAATTGGGATGTCAATTAGGATATTTCTCCTAATAGCATAAAAAGCTCTCCGTGCCTTGTCTCTCAAGTCGTTTACAGCTTTTTTTAAATTTCCTGTGTTGCTGATATTTATGCCAAGGTAAGTGTAGTCCTGCGTGTGTTCGAGGAGCATGTTGTTCAATTTAAAACTATGATGTTGGTCTTGGCGGCTGGGTCTTTTTTGGAAAATCATTATTTTTGTCTTTTTGGGGTTAACTGACAGGGCCCATGACTGACAGAAGCTGTGCAGGAGGTCTAGATGCTGCTGTAGACCCTCTTTAGTGGGAGACAGCAGCACCAGATCATCAGCGAACAGAAGGCATCTGACCTCAGTGTCCAGTACAGTAAGGCCAGGTGCTGCAGACTGATCCAGAGCCCTCGCTAGCTCATTTATGTAGATGTTGAAGAGTGTGGGACTTAAGCTGCAGCCCTGTCTCACTCCACGACTCTGAGGGAGGAATTCTGTGTGCTTGTTACCAATTTTAACTGCAAATTTGTTGTTTGTGTACATAGATTTGATGATGTCACATGCTTTTCCTCCAATGCCGCACTGGATTAATTGAAGAAAAAGACCTTCATGCCAAATGGAGTCAAATGCTTTTTGAAGTCAACAAAGCATGAGAAAATTTTACTTTTGTTTTGGTTGATTTGCTTATCGACTAAGGTATGGAGAGTGTATATGTGGTCTGATGTGCGATATTTTGGTTGGAAGCCAATTTGACACTTGTTTAGAACATTTCTGTCTCTGAGAAAATGGGCTAGTCTGCCGTTTAGGATGTTGCA
>NW_026607241.1:130000-146241 GCF_029890125.1 Rhinichthys klamathensis goyatoka | reverse complement strand
ATATGTTATGCTATGTCCTCTGTAGTGGACGCCAGGACTCTAAATTACATTAAATGAAATGTATGGGCAAAAACAATGGGATTTTTTTTTTATTCACCGGTCAATTTTTGGTTTCAGGGTTTTTTTTAACCAAAATTTGTATAAAGATGATTCTCAACTATGTTATGAAAGATATGCGAGCGAGATGAAGACTTTCGAGGAAGTGTTATATGTGTAAATAATTTATGTGGATATGTGTATCACAATTGTACTGTGTATATATGCGTATTTAGGTATATATGTACATGTACATATACAGTATATGTATGTATATGTGTATAGTTATTATTTGTAATGTATATGTATATATATATATATGGGAGATAAACTATTATATTTTTTTTATGTATATTTTGTTAGTATATATATAGTATTTTGCTCGAAATAAACTTCAATGAATCAATCAATATAATGGAATGAATTGATACACCATTTTACTTTATGCAATATGTGGGTAAAATGGTCATAAATTAATATTCCTATCTAATTTGCATATTAATCCGTTATTGGGGCAACATGTAATGAAAAAAGAAGTGTAATACTGGGAGTTATAATAGGCAACATTTTAATAATAATATCTAATATTTCATAGGAATGCCTGATAAACATGCTAGTCTATCAGGTGCATGGATGAACTCAATCCCGGATCTCTAACAGAAAGTCATATTTTGATTTGAAAACCCATAACATTTTCCTGAGATGTTGGTTTATGAAATACAATTTGAAAAGTGGTCCGATTTAAATGATAGTTACAATATATATTATCATATTTCCATAAAAGTGCTAAATTTAATCACTAAATGAATGCAAGTCATTTTTAAAGACCAAGGAGAAGTTATTTTCAAACCTCCAAACATTTGGTGTCTCTGAATAAACCAGATACTAAAACTGTGACATGTATGGTGTCATAATACAGAAATACAGTAAAATATAATATCCACTACAGTGGACGAAAGTCCCAGAGGCTAAACTAATGTTTCCTTGAAAGAAATGTGGTCATGCCTTAAAATATCTTGAATGTAACTCGACACCCTTGCCTCATTTAGTATGCGCGGTTCTATGAATATGCAGATGAGCACCGCCTCCACTCACTCACTCACTCACTCAGAGATCCACTGGTTGACGATCACACGTTGATCTGATTGGTTACAAGGTCGTTTGTGACGTCAGAAACACCAGCGATTTCAAACCGTGTTTTTGAGACTGTCTTTGGTTCACTGCAGTTTTAAGGAGGAAATACTCAGCAATGCTGTCGACTTATGAACTTACACATGGTGTGTCTTAAGTAAGCAATAAGGTACGAGAGGCTGTGCTGTATCGTGAATAAGTAACGGCTGGAGGGCGTTGTTAGGCACGACGCGAAGCGGAGTAACCCCTTCAGCCGTTACTTATTCACGATACAGCACTTGCCTCGAGTACCTTATTGCTTTTATAAAACGGTTGCCACACAATAAAAATATTAAAGCCGAAAAATATGTATCTATGCAACTTTCATGAAGTAAAATCACTAAAAGCCTGCCTTCCGCTGGAAAAAATAGTCCCGGAACGTGAACAGCAACAGAAGTTACATATATTATTTCGCCAATAGATGGCGGCAAAGACTGTCTTTATGAGTGAGTGAGTGAGTGAGTGAGTCTGTAGAGAAGGCTTTTGAAAGGACTCGAACTTGTGATCACGGAGAAGACAGACGCAACTGACAGATGACTAACGTTATGCACGGAAAACCCCATGACTGTTAAAAGGACAAAATATGCAGCGGACATTCAAACGCATTTTTTTATTATGAATATAGGACTGACCTGAAGGAAAATGCTACGTCTACTGTAAATGCAGGTACACTCGCTTACTCGATCTCTCACAATGCTCTGCTCTAGCTTTAAATGAACAATATCAATGAGATGAAACATCTGTTTAGGTTGCTAAGAGTGGTTGCTAGGGGTGTTGTGTAGTGATACATAGAACCGTTGGGTGAAGCGGTCATAGCCGTGTTTTATCGTGAATAAAGCACAGCTATTGACCAATCAGAATCAAGGATTGGAACTAACCGTTTTATAAAGCAGATTAAAAACACCACATAGACACATAAACAACATTAATAGCTGGATCTTTTACCACTTTAAGCATTAGTTCAGGGGGGTGAACACTTATGCAGTCAGGTCATTTTAAGCTTTTATTTTTCTCTTTTTTCTCTGAAATCTGTCACTTTGCACAAGTGTAATTGTTGCATTAAACATGCAAAGGTTCTTGTATGATTTACCTTTGCTTCAATTTGCTTCCACGTACACTGATCCTACACTCTACAAATGCTTTTGGGTTGTTTTGACCCAAATTTGGGTCAAATATGGACGAACCCAACTGTTGGGTTAAAAATGTAATTAAAAGATTTAACCCAACCTTTGCTCTCGCAGCGTCTTTAGTTTCGTCATCCATCCAGTCGAGCTCCTGTAGTCTCAGATCCAACGAGTGCTTGATGTCCTCCACCAGCTCCTGTACCTGTGAACGGGGGCGGAGTCAAGCTGTCAATCAAAGCTGCCGTCACGTTTCATTGGGTACACTACATTTAATTACATTTCATTTATTTTCAGCAATATTATTGATCCGCCCGCATTGACACCATTATACAAGAACTGAACTGAGCTGGACGATCTGCAGAGCGGCTATATATATAAATGAACTAAATTAATAACTTTTTACAATAAAAATTAAACATCACTGAACTTACTCAAGCTGGACTGTGATGCTATTTTCTTCTGGAAACACACTTAGTTGTATTATTGTCCTGTAATGTCTGTAAAGCTGCTTTTAAACACTCTAAAACTACTGTAAAACTCTAAAAGTACTGTAAAAAGCGCTGTGTAAATAAAGGTGACTAGACTAAAAAATGCTGCTTTTAAAACAACCCAAGTTGGGTTGAAAATGGACAAACCCAGCAAATGTGTTGTTTTAACCCAGCGGTTGGGTTAAACGTTTGGCCAACGTGCTGGACAGTTTTATTTAATCCAACTATTGTTTAAAAATTACTATATAAACCCAGAGTAACTTTGAACCCAAAATATTTGGAATTATTATTCATTAAACTTATTAATAAATGTTCATTTATAAAACCTATTATATTAATATATGTTAATTTTCAACATACCTCGGGTTAATTTTATGAAAGAAATACAATAATTTTTAAACAATACTTGAGTTAAATAAAACTTTTTACCCAACCGCTGAGTTAAAACAACCCATTCGATGGGTTTTTCCATTTTGAACACAACTTGGGTTGTTTTTAACCCAGCATTTTTTAGAGTGTTCAACTAAAGTCTCACTGTTAGAATAACACTGTTTTTACACAGACTCATTCGTTATGAGGGATAATATGAATAATCTCCAAAATGAAAAGGGATAGGCAACACCACATACTTTAGTATATAAACTAGGGCCGGGACTCGATTAAAAAAATTAATCTAATTAATTAGAGGCTTTGTAATTAATTAATCGAAATTAATCGCATTTTAATTGCATAAATATTTGACCTGAGAACAGTGAGAAGTAATTTTTTTCACATAGATTTTTAGTATACTATTGAATAATGACTGAATACATAAGCTTAAGCAACAAAATAGTTTATTTTTGTTCAACCAAGTCCAGCAGACCAGTGCAATTTTTGCCATTAAGTGTAGCAATAGCATATTGAACACACTAATGGTGTGTTCACACCGAACACGAATTTAATTATTTGCGCGAGTAGATTACATACAAAGTCAATGCAAAGACGCGAATAGACGAATCAATCGCGCCGGGCGTTGCGAATGACGCGAATTGGGCGACGCGTTTGCCGCGAATGTCTTCCCGGCAAGTTGAAAAATTTGGACTCGAGCAAATGTTCAAGCGTCTAACTAGACGCGATAGACGCGTATTTGACGCTCTATTCGCGTTCGGTGTGAACACACCATAGCAATAGCGAATTCCTTGTTGCATAGCTTGCACACAACCATGCTCTTATCGACGCTTCCATCCATTCGCTTTTTATAACAAAATTTCCCATCCACCGGCCAACCAAAGTGATCTCGTCAGCTTCTTCGCATAGACAGTAAAAGAAATGGACAGAGCGATCTCATTGGAACTCAGTTGAGACAGTTGAAGCCCACTTTTAGCGATTTTTGAGAACTTCCGTTCCTGACGCGCAGACTCAGACCGACTCAAACTAAGCTTGATGACGTGAGCAACCTGTCTGACAGACGTGAATCTTCTAGTAGCTGTGCGTGAAAACTGCCAACGTTAATCTTGCAGAGACGGGGAACTTGAGCAAAGAGTTCTTTGGCGTGAGTGAGCAGGAGTAAGAATTCTGTTGCTTTTATGGACTCATTATCTATGGGCTTCTCCCTTGACGGGACGTCCCCCCGATTGCCTGCGAGCTTCTCCTCCTGTCTGTACGGTAACTTCTGTACAGCGCGACAGAGAGTCGAGTGGTTATGACGCAATCGTTAGCCTATTTTTACTAAATCTGTTTCTACGGGGCCATAGTGTAACATAGAAGGTAATGGAGCCCTTTATACATTGTCGTGTTTCTTTAGAAATAAATAATGGACAAATGGAGTCTTTAAACGCCTCAGATGTAAAGTTATTCGCTGTCAAAGTGACGCAAAAATGAATGGGAGTCAATGGAAATGCTAACGCAAGTGAAGTTCTGCTACAACATGGCGGCACCCGGCCGGCTTCAACTTCCGGTCGATGGATTACCCCCTTGCTTCTTCGTCATGAACGCTAGTTGGTGCGCCAGTATAATCGGTCCGCAGAAACTCATCCAGTGAGAAACGTTCCGCGGTGCAAAACTAAGTGTGATTAAAATAATTTGTGTAATTAATTAACGCGTTAAAGTCTGTAATTAATTAATCTTAATTAACGCGTTTAAGTCCCGGCCCTAATATAAACAAATCTCCTGTT
Source organism: Rhinichthys klamathensis goyatoka (assembly GCF_029890125.1). Classification (NCBI taxonomy): domain Eukaryota; kingdom Metazoa; phylum Chordata; class Actinopteri; order Cypriniformes; family Leuciscidae; genus Rhinichthys; species Rhinichthys klamathensis. The sequence continues at coordinate 141,270 of NW_026607241.1, read as the reverse complement.
GAATTTCCAGCACACTAACTCTATGATGTTGTGTATTGTATATTTTGAAGATGGAAAAGCCTCTGCTGAATGAATAAATGTACTTGTGAATGTTGTGAAATTTCATATATCAGATCAGCACAGTTTCTAAAGGTGCTTTCACATCTTTTCACATTCATGTTGAGTTAATATGCAGTGGAGACTTTTGAGTGACAAAAATGATTCACACTTGTAATTAGAAAAGCAAGTCAAGTGAGACATTCATTTAAAAGCTGGTCAGAATCACCTGAGACGACCACGACCGAGCATGAGCACATTACCAAACCCATAGAAACAATCGTTGCACAAAAAAATTCTGCAAATTGTGTTCATCACTTTTGATGACTTGGAATATAGCACATACATCTAATTTAGACTTCTTTTAAATTATTTTATGAATCTTTTATTTCAATTTCATTCAGTAATTTTCATTGAAAAACTAACGTTCAAAGGTTTGGGGTCTTTTTTAAGGGGAAAGAACTTAATACTTTTATTCTGCAAAAATGCATTAAATTGATCAAAAGTGACATTTATAATGTTTCTAAAGATTCTTTTTTTTTTTTTTTTTACGCTGTTATTTTGAACTTTTTATTAATCAAAAGAATCACGAAAAATAACATGCATCACAGTTTCCTCAAAAATATTTATGATAATCATAAATGTGTCTTGAGCATCAGATCCTCATATTAGAGTGATTTCTGAAGGATCATGTGACACTGAAGACTGGAGTAATGATGCTGAAATTCAGCTTTGATCACAGGAATAAATTACACTTTACTGTATATTCACATAGAAAACAGATGTTTTACATCGGAATAATATTTCAGATTTTTTTACTGTATTTTTGACCAAATTATCGCAGTCTTAATTGGTGAGAATAACAGACTTCTTTTAAAACATTAAAAAAATCTTACCGACCCCAGTGTGTAAAAGAGCAACATGAACATTGTAACGCTTTATGTTCCACTGAAGAAAGAAAGAAAGAAAGAAAGCAAGAAAGAAAGAAAGCAAGAAAGCAAGAAAGAAAGAAAGAAAGAAAGAAAGAAAGAAAGAAAGAAAGAAAGAAAGAAAGAAAGAAAGAAAGAAAGAAAGAAAGAAAGAAGTCATCCGGGTTTGAAACTTACTGTAACTCATGAAAGTCTTGATTTGTGGATGAAGCGTGACGTTAATATGAAGTGTTAAGAGGCTGGGAATGAACAATGCTTGTGCATCAGAATGAATCCTGCAAGCTGGAGAAACTGCAGAAGTCTGCAGTCATCTGACGAAAGTGACACTTTGACTGAGGATTTTTACAAATCTATACACCCCGCCACGCAAACCATCTGGGAACAACGTCTTCCTCAAAAGAAGTTCGATTTGATCCATCCATCACTCTATCTATCCAAGAACAGCGCGGGAGGAAGGAACCGAGATGAAAGGTAAACAAACATTTGGGCCAGAGGAAGAGAAACAGATCGACTTCATTAGAAAGAGAAGAGGAAGGTGAGAGATAGAACACCACATTTAGTGTTTGTGTGTAGCGCTCGGGAAAGAAGAATAAGAAAGGAGATCTCTCAATAACTCTATTAAACTGAGACTTCTGCTGAAGTTTTGCAGCAAATTCTTGAAAAGCGTGTTCTTAAAAACCTCTTAAAGTTAAGGATAACCTCCAGTACAATGTTTAATGAATTTAATATTGCATAAAATTCAATAAATATGCATTACAACATAACACTAGCTACATATAATACATAATATTAATCGTACGTTCTCTGGAATAATAATAATAATGATAGCACCAATGATCTGAAGTGACACCAATGATCTATAATGCAAGCAATGATTGGTTATTATTACGCATAACATGACTTTTTGCCAAAATTTGAAATTCAGAATTAACTACAAAATAGATGCAAATGGGGACCTCATATTAATATTATAATTATGACTATAATTCAAGAAAACAATCAGCAGATTATTGCAGAAGTGAAGGCAATTTAAAAAATAAAAGTGTAAAAACTCCTGTAAAGCAAAAATGGCTAAATTTAACGATTTGTATTTTATTAAAAATACATATTTTACAAAATATTTTGGCCTACAAAATTGTTATAAAATCAAAGCTGTGTGTCTATCTAAGCTGTGTCCCTAATTTGAAGTTGATATCACAAACATTGAGCTTGTAAAACGATTTAAAGTAACGATTCCATGGTAACGCAGGGTCCAATGATAGGGACGTGTGTGTGTGTGTGTTTGGAGCTGGTTGATCGTCAGTGTTGGGGAGTAGTTAACTACAAGTAGCGACGCTACTAACTTAACTACATTTTTCAGTAGCTTGGCAGTAGCTCAGTTGCTTTTTAAACAGTAGCTTTTCCAGTAGCTAACTACTTTTTGGAGCAAGTAGCGGTGTAGCGCGAGCAAAAGCTACATTGCGTGTTGTTGAGCCTGCGCATATTTAACGGCTCTGGCCTGCGCGAATCAGTGCGATGCAAGGATATTCTTCTTCTTGTTAGATTACAAACTAATTTTTTTGCCATTACCGCCACCTATTGTTTAATCACGCATCTTGCGGCTAACGGTTCACTGACGTACAGAAGACCTCAAGCAAAACTTTAAGGACGCACATACAGGTGATTAATGGCCATTTGAAATGTATTAATTATCCTGCTTTGTTGCTCTCTATATTACATCAAATTTCTATTTCTGATTTAATTACATTTGTAGATAGTGGTACTGTTGGACTGTTTTGACCCTAAAGTGTTACCGTACTAGGAGTGAGTCTCGCGAGATTGCGGAGTAAAGAAGGTGAAAGTATACAGCGAGAACTGAATGACTCTGTTATTGTGGATGTTAATAAATAAGAATCAATCTTTCATTCTTTTACATTTATTGAACTAACAACATGGTGACAGAAGTGGGATATCGTTCCTGGAGACATTCATCGGACAACTTCGTCTCTAGGAAGTAACCTACGCTAACCTTTGAAGTCTCGTCCGTGGTAAGCGACAACACCAAAATGGCAGATGGATTCAGACGTCCGGACCCTCTCGTCTTCGACGAGAATGTGGCAGAGCATTGGCGCAAGTTTGAACGAGAATACGATATCTTCATTGCCGCCGCACACAGCGATAAACCTGCCCGAACCAGAGCCTATATACTCCTTAACCTCGCAGGACCCGAGGCTATAGAGAAGGAGCGGTCATTCACATACGCACCCGCGGTACTAGGAGCAGATGACAACATCGTCACTCCAGCGGAATCCAGAGAAGACCCAGAGTGTCTTAAAAGGAAGTTCAAAGAAATATGCAACCCTGAAACAAACGTGATAATGGAGAGGCACAACTTCAACACCAGACATCAAAAACATGGCGAAACGATCGAGGCATATGTGAGTACATTGAGAAATCAGGCTAAAAACTGCAATTTTGGTGTATTGGAAAACGAACTGATAAGAGACAGACTGGTCTGTGGAATAAGCAGCGACAGTGTCAGACGCACACTGCTAAAAGAGACTGACCTAACACTGTCCAAAGCAGTACGCATTTGCCAAATTAGTGAACTCACAGAAAAACATAGCAAAACGCTCTCCACACCAAAAACTGTGTCAGCCACCAGCGTGGATGCTGTACAAATAAAACATAAAAAAGCCTACAGCAAAATGAAGCGCACTATGAAAGAAAATTCACTATCAATTTCCAGCTGCCGGAATTGCGGGGGAACTCATCCAGCAAAACGTGACCAGTGTCCAGCTTTTGGCCAACAGTGCCACAACTGCGGGAAGCAGAACCACTTCAAAGGCCAGTGCAGGTCCGCCAAGTCAAGCAGACCAAACAGACAGGTAAACCAGCTATATGCCGAAACAGACTCTGGCAGTGACAGTGAAGACACATTCACCATTGAAGGCTTGTCTTTGCATGATGATGTAGGGGAAACAGACAAGGAAGGACATTGTTTTGTGATTGTTAATGACAAACAACTAAATCTGAAAGTGGACACAGGGGCGAAATGTAACGTTATGTCCTTACACACATACAAACTTTTCAGGCACGCTGAAGAACTGCACATGCCAACTAAAAAAATCAATCTTGTAGCGTTTGGCGGATCTATGATCAGACCAATTGGCACAGTGACACTATCATGCAGGCTAAAAGGACAGCAGTATAACCTGCAGTTTCAAGTGGTGAAAGAAAATGTTCACTCCATTCTTGGCCTACAGGACAGCCTAGAAATGAAACTGGTCACCTTCAGCAGTGAAGTGTTCCACTTGGACTGTGTAAAAGATCACACCCTGTCACGGAAAATGTTTCAGGAATATGCAGACCTGTTCAAAGATGAAGTCGGTGACTTACCTGTAACATACTCAATGAAAGTAGATCCAGAAATAACACCGGTCGTCAGCCCTCCACGTCGTATCCCAGCTGCCATGCAAAAAAAAGTGGAACAAGAGCTCCAAAGAATGCAAACTCTGGGAGTAATTGAACCTGTGGATGAGCCCACAGAATGGGTTTCAAATTTGGTGGCCACACACAAGAAGGAGACGGGTGATGTGCGCATCTGCATAGACCCCAGAAACCTAAACAAGGCCCTTATGCGCCCACACCATCCCATGCGCACGGTGGAGGAAGTTGCCGCTCAGATGTCAGGTGCCACTATCTTTTCCGTCCTAGATGCCAAGAGTTCCTTCTGGCAAGTCAGACTGGATGATGCCTCATCTCTCCGTACAACATTCACAACTCCATATGGCCGATTTAAGTTCCTAAAGATGCCGTTCGGAATTAGCACAGCCTCAGAAGTGTTCCAAAGAGCCATGGAACAAATCTTTGCTGGATATCCATGTGCTATAATCGTGGACGACATTATCATCGGTGGCAAAGATCCTGATGAGCATGAAAGAAACCTGAAAATGGTACTGGATCGTGCCAGACAGGTAAAACTGAGACTGAATCCAAGCAAATGCAAGTTTGGACTCAACGAGGTGAGCTATGTTGGGCACACATTCACAGATAAAGGACTAAAAGCAGACCCTAAAAAAATTAAAGCAATCAGTGAAATACCACCCCCAGAGGACAAGCCAGCTCTTCAGCGCTTTTTAGGGATGGTAAACTACTTGGGCAAATTTATTCCGAACCTAAGTGAACTTACCACACCACTACGTCAACTGCTTCACAACGGAGTGGAGTGGAATTGGATGGAGCACCAACAGAATGCTTTTGACAAGCTCAAAACCTGCATCAGCAGCCCACCTGTACTCCATTACTATGATGTAAGGCAACCAGTGACGCTCACCTGCGATGCTTCACAATATGGTTTAGGGGCTGCTTGCCTTCAAGAGGGGAATCCGGTGGCATACGCGTCTCGCACACTGACCCAAACGGAGACGAGATACGCGCAGATAGAAAAGGAACTTCTAGCAGTGGTCTTCGCCTGCTACAAGTTCTACGACTACGTCTACGGCAAGCCGGTCACAATTGAGACCGACCACCAGCCCTTGGTCACCATTCACAACAAACCATTTCACACCATCCCAGCGCGCCTGCAACGCATGATGCTACAGTTGCAAAAATTCGACCTCACTCTCACCTATAAAAAAGGAAAGCACCTCTACTTAGCCGACACCCTTTCCCGTGCACCGAGACGCAACGTCAGCCCCCAGAGGTCAGAACGGCCAGAGTTTGAGGTGATGACAATTCAACTAATATCTCCACGGCGCCTTGAAGAGCTCCGTCAATACACTGCTGCAGACACAGTGCTGCAGAAACTCACCTATTTCATTCAACGGGGCTGGCCAAGACGTCCGTGCAGCGTACCCACAGATGTGAACCATTCTTCAGTTTCCGTGATGAACTCACCGTCGAAGATAGGGTCATTATGAAAGGAAACAGGGCAGTCGTGCCCACTGCCCTGCACTCTGAATATCTGAAGGTGTTACACCTGGGACACCCAGGAGTTGAATCCACTAAGAGAAGGGCGAGAAAAAGTGTTTTCTGGCCATCAATAAATGAGGACATCCAAGCTGTCATAATGGCATGCAGCGTCTGTAACAGCCTGAGGCCCCACCAGCAAAAAGAGCCGCTAAAACTGCACACAGTTCCGGACCTGCCCTGGTCGCTTGTCACCACAGACATATTTGAATGGAAGAATCACCATTACCTGGTGGTTGTTGATTCATACTCTGGGTGGTTTGAAATTGACAGACTCAGCAACCTGTCCTCACTGACAGTCATCAATAAGCTAATGCGTCACTTCTCAGTCCACGGCATACCACAGAAGTTGTATTCAGACAATGGTACTCAGTATACTAGCCAGGCCTTCCATGACTTTGCCCGATCTTGGGATTTCTGGCATGTGACGAGCAGTCCTGAGTATCCACATTCCAATGGCCTCAGTGAGAGGGCTGTAAGGAGTGCAAAGAAACTGTTAGAGACCACAGAGAGAGACGGGACAGATTTCTACCTGAATCTGCTTGGCCTACGAAACACACCCCGAGACAACACCCTGGGTTCACCTGCACAAAGGCTGTTGTCCCGTCGCACTCGAACTATTTTGCCTGTCTGCAAGCAATTGCTAAAACCAGCTGCAAGAACCCCGTCCAGCATCAAAGCACAATTAACAAAGAAGCGGCGGGTACAAAAACATTACTATGACAAGACCAGCAAACCACTATGCCCTCTGGCACCAAACCAGGTGGTAAGACTGCAAACAAAAAAGGGATATGACAAAGTGCTAATCGTGAAGCGAAAGTGTGATGAGCCACGCTCATATGTGGTGGAGTCTGAAGGGAAGGAATACAGGCGTAACCGGCGCCACATCCTGCCAGTGATGGAGCCACAGCCTCCAAAGAGCACCACATACACTGACGAATTGAACACAACAGGATACACAATGGATGCAGACATGGACAAAAAACAAGGGACTGAAAGATCTGAACAAACACCACCAGAACAGTGTCACAGACAATTAAGTCCAGAAAAGTCTCCCACCAGTGTATCCCAGCAAAACGTGGAACCACAGGCAAATAACTCGGTTCAATCCGCCACTTCCATGTATATCACTAGATCCGGCAGAGTCTCTAGGCCAAATACAAAATACATTAACTGAATTTGCCGCTCAAGTCTAATGAATCCAAGATGTCAGAAATAATACTTTGTTCTTTAGTATTTACATAATGTTTCATTTTGTTGACAATCCATTTAGTTGTGGGATACCCACCTAGTTCAGTTTGATGTAACTAGGTCATATTTGCAAATTTATCATAAAACTGCTGTTAGTGCAGAAATATGTGATTCTAAGTTTCTCATGTTCAGGAGCTACAGCTAAAGAAGGGGGATGTAGATAGTGGTACTGTTGGACTGTTTTGACCCTAAAGTGTTACCGTACTAGGAGTGAGTCTCGCGAGATTGCGGAGTAAAGAAGGTGAAAGTATACAGCGAGAACTGAATGACTCTGTTATTGTGGATGTTAATAAATAAGAATCAATCTTTCATTCTTTTACATTTATTGAACTAACAACACATTGAACCCCCATGATCTGTCCGCCAGTTTGGTAATGAACATAAAAGACAACTAAAGTTTGCGTCATCGTGTTTGTCAGTTGAACAAAAAATGTAATCTTAGTTTTTTTATCGCACGACAAAAGGCTTTGATCTAATTAAATTGGTGTATAGATTTGTTGTGACTGGTTTCAGAGCGAACCGAACTGTGCTCACAAGCAGCTTGTGATTCAGGTTCTTCTTTCACAGTAAATGCTGCGAGCTCCATCACTGCGTGTGAGCGAGTTTAACGTGCATTGTCAGTGCCACATGTGAGCGGTTGTTCAATGTATTTTCTTGCCAAAATGCAACCATCTCACAATCGGTATTTTTGAGAAAAAGTCTATACATGCAATTTACGTTGGATGTATATTTTGTTCTTGCAATGTTATTTGTTGCAATTTTGCACTTTTGACACACAGTCTGAGATATTTAAGTGTTGTGTGTAATAAAACAATAAAAATCATAATTGTATTGCATTGTTTTAAACACTAAATATTTTACTTAAAACATTCCTCAGACACTTATTCAGTTATTTATAATATATGTTGTTCAAAAAAAGCAAAAGTAGTTTCAATGTAGCTAGCTACTTTTTGATCGTAACTTGTAGTGTAGCTAACTACTTTTCCAAAAGGGTAGCTTGACTGTAGTTTAACTACTTTAACTTACGAGTAGCTTGTAGCTTGTCAAACTACAGTTTCAAAGTAGCTTCCCCAACACTGTTGATCGTAGGCCTCATTGATCTGAGCTCATGCTCCTCAGTTTTGGAGTGAAAAACTTTCCCAGAATGCAGTTTTGCGCTTAAAAGACGTCTAATAGCGTCCCAGACGTCTAGGCTAACACAAGGCTGCATTTGGGCTGTAAGTCGACATGTAATAGACGTCTAAACCAGAGCCCAAGTCATCAATTAGATAACATGTCAAAAAAATGAAACCAAACACCTTGAAATCACTGTTTACTTTGCTTACATGATGGAATATCAAACATCTCGCAAGTTATGTTGGCAAAAACGACATTTAACCAAATTCAAGGTTATTTTGGCTAGAAGTGTGTTACTCGTAGCCAGACTATATCGGGTGTATAATTAACCGAGACAGTGAAATACCAGATCCGGCCCACATCTGGGCCGTGTGGAAACCATGTGTACCAGATCCGGCCCACATCTGGGCTGTGTGGAAACCATGTGTACCAGATCCGGCCCACATCTGGGCCGTGTGGAAACCATGTGTACCAGATCCGGCCCACATCTGGGCTGTGTGGAAACCATGTGTACCAGATCGGGCCCACAACTGGGCCGTGTGGAAACCATGTGTACCAGATCCGGCCCACATCTGGGCCGTGTGGAAACCATGTGTACCAGATCGGGCCCACAACTGGGCCGTGTGGAAACCATGTGTACCAGATCCGGCCCACATCTGGGCTGTGTGGAAACCATGTGTACCAGATCGGGCCCACAACTGGGCCGTGTGGAAACCATGTGTACCAGATCGGGCCCACATCTGGGCCGTGTTGAAACCATGTGTACCAGATCGGGCCCACAACTGGGCCGTGTGGAAACCATGTGTACCAGATCCGGCCCACATCTGGGCCGTGTGGAAACCATGTGTACCAGATCCGGCCCACATCTGGGCCGTGTGGAAACCATGTGTACCAGATCCGGCCCACAACTGGGCCGTGTGAAAACCATGTGTACCAGATCGGGCCCACAACTGGGCCGTGTGGAAACCATGTGTACCAGATCCGGCCCACATCTGGGCCGTTTGGAAACCATGTGTACCAGATCCGGCCCACAACTGGGCCGTGTGGAAACCATGTGTACCAGATCCGGCCCACAACTGGGCCGTGTGGAAACCATGTGTACCAGATCGGGCCCACAACTGGGCCGTGTGGAAACCATGTGTACCAGATCCGGCCCACAACTGGGCCGTGTGGAAACCATGTGTACCAGATCCGGCCCACAACTGGGCCGTGTGGAAACCACGTGTACCAGATCCGACCCACAACTGGGCCGTGTGGAAACCACGTGTACCAGATCCGGCCCACATCTGGGCCGTGTGGAAACCACGTGTACCAGATCCGGCCCACATCTGGGCCGTGTGGAAACCATGTGTACCAGATCCGGCCCACAACTGGGCCGTGTGGAAACCATGTGTGCCAGATCCGGCCCACAACTGGGCCGTGTGGAAACCATGTGTACCAGATCCGGCCCACAACTGGGCCGTGTGGAAACCACGTGTACCAGATCCGGCCCACAACTGGGCCGTGTGGAAACCACGTGTACCAGATCCGGCCCACAACTGGGCCGTGTGGAAACCATGTGTGCCAGATCCGGCCCACAACTGGGCCGTGTGGAAACCACGTGTACCAGATCCGGCCCACAACTGGGCCGTGTGGAAACCATGTGTACCAGATCCGGCCCACATCTGGGCCGTGTGGAAACCATGTGTACCAGATCCGGCCCACAACTGGGCCGTGTGGAAACCATGTGTACCAGATCCGGCCCACAACTGGGCCGTGTGGAAACCACGTGTACCAGATCCGGCCCACAACTGGGCCGTGTGGAAACCACGTGTACCATATCCGGCCCACATCTGGGCCGTGTGGAAACCACGTGTACCAGATCCGGCCCACAACTGGGCCGTGTGGAAACCACGTGTACCAGATCCGGCCCACAACTGGGCCGTGTGGAAACCACGTGTACCAGATCCGGCCCACAACTGGGCCGTGTGGAAACCACGTGTACCAGATCCGGCCCACAACTGGGCCGTGTGGAAACCACGTGTACCAGATCCGGCCCACAACTGGGCCGTGTGGAAACCACGTGTACCAGATCCGACCCACAACTGGGCCGTGTGGAAACCACGTGTACCAGATCCGGCCCACATCTGGGCCGTGTGGAAACCACGTGTACCAGATCCGGCCCACATCTGGGCCGTGTGGAAACCACGTGTACCAGATCCGGCCCACAACTGGGCCGTGTGGAAACCATGTGTGCCAGATCCGGCCCACAACTGGGCCGTGTGGAAACCACGTGTACCAGATCCGGCCCACAACTGGGCCGTGTGGAAACCATGTGTACCAGATCCGGCCCACATCTGGGCCGTGTGGAAACCATGTGTACCAGATCCGGCCCACAACTGGGCCGTGTGGAAACCATGTGTACCAGATCCGGCCCACAACTGGGCCGTGTGGAAACCACGTGTACCAGATCCGGCCCACAACTGGGCCGTGTGGAAACCACGTGTACCAGATCCGGCCCACATCTGGGCCGTGTGGAAACCATGTGTACCAGATCGGGCCCACATCTGGGCTGTGTGGAAACCATGTGTACCAGATCCGGCCCACATCTGGGCCGTGTGGAAACCTTGTGTACCAGATCCGGCCCACAACTGGGCCGTGTGGAAACCATGTGTACCAGATCCGGCCCACATCTGGGCCGTGTGGAAACCATGTGTACCAGATCGGGCCAGCATCTGGGCTGTGTGGAAACCATGTGTACCAGATCCGGCCGACACCTGGGCCGTGTGGAAACCATGTGTACCAGATCAGGCCCACATCTGGGCTGTGTGGAAACCATGTGTACCAGATCCGGCCCACAACTGGGCCGTGTGGAAACCATGTGTACCAGATCCGGCCCACAACTGGGCCGTGTGGAAACCATGTGTACCAGATCCGGCCCACAACTGGGCCGTGTGGAAACCACGTGTACCATATCCGGCCCACATCTGGGCCGTGTGGAAACCACGT
>NW_026607241.1:115000-120000 GCF_029890125.1 Rhinichthys klamathensis goyatoka | reverse complement strand
CACTTCTGGACATACAACTACAAAACTACAAAGAGACGATGACATCACGGTTTACTCCAGAGCCGCCATATAAATGAACTAAATTAATAACTTTTTTACAGCAGAAATGACGCATCCCTGAACTGACTCAAGCTGGACTGTGGACACACTCTTCTGGACACACACTCGGCTGCATTACTGTCCTGTAGTCTCTGTAAAGCTGCTGTGAAACACTCTCTACTGTATACGTGATGAACTGTGTGTGTGTGTGTGTGTGTGTGTGTGTGTGTGTGTGTGTGTGTGTACTCACGCTCGGAGCCAGTTTCTGCAGCTGGTTCAGAGTGATGCGGTTGTACATGCTGCTGATGTCTCTTCTTTGCTCCTCGTATTCAGACACTGTGATCTTTGGCCAAAAAGAAAGAAGAAAGACGTGCATTAAGACACACACATTTACCACACACACAAACTCATACAAGCACACCCTGCAGTTCAGAATCACTTCCCTTCAGATTCAGTGAGTCGGTTCATTCAAGTGATTCCTTTGAACGGTTTAAAAGTCATTAACTTAACCCTCACCCTTCCCTCGCGCGTCACAATGACTTGAAGCCCTAAAATCTAAAATGGTCCAGAAATATTTTATTTAATTTTGATAATATTTTTAATGCAATATTTTTGGGAGATTTTTTATTTTATTTTCCTTTAAATTACTAGATTTGATCAATGAATAAATAATAACTAAATAGACATTTAGAAGCACATTCCTCACAATCTTTCAACTTAAATTCAAAATTTCATGCCTAAACCTTTTAATTATAAACATTATACATTATAAAATATAAGTAGACATTATAAAAAAAAAAATTTGTAAAGTTTTTAGTTAGAATTTTGAGCATTTTGAGGTTTTTCTATGTATACTGAAGCATTCCACTCATTCCTAAGGGGGTCAGGTTGAGCCGAGAGCGTGTGTGACTGTTTTAAATATCAACCACAAAACTCCTTGAATTCATAATTTTTTTGTGTGTGTGCGACAAAAGTCCTCTAATGAACACTCAATTTTTCAACAAAAAATAAAATAAAATTCCGGGTCAAAGTGACCCGAGGGAAGGATGAGAGGAAGAACACACACGAGATACATACGTTTGCTAGTTTCATCTCCAGATCCAGAATCTCTCGAGACTTCAGCGTGGCGTTTTGAGCTCCCAGCATGCTCAGCAATCGCTCCATCAGCGCCTTATAGGACGCCAGAATCTGACGTCAGCGAGAAAAACCTCCGTTAAACTACCGTCATGCTGAATCTTGTGACTTTATTTGGTAAATGTCATACACAAAAGCAAAAGTAGCATTAATAAACCATGCTTTGAGGTTTTTATTGATGAATTTCATAGGATTTTGTCTGTCATAACAAATTATTTTTCATTTATTAAAAAAATGACATTAACTAAATAGACATATTTTAATAAACTAAAGCATACGACCTTATTGTAAAGTGTTACCAATTATTTGTATTATTATTATTTAAATGTAAACACTTGCATTTGTACTTATCTGGATGTTTTATTATATACGTCAATTGTTTGTATTTTTAATAAAGCAAATCTCACATTATGCCTGAGTTACCAATAATAAAAACCAGGTCTTATTTCACCATAATATTAAGAAATTATATTTTTAGTGCTGGGCAATGATTAATCACACCCAAAATACATAATATATGTGTGTGTACTGTGTATAATTATTTTGTATATATAAAATACACACATATGAATGTATATATTTAATATTTGCATGTATATATATTTATATTATATATAAATATAAATATTTCATATATAAATAACCCATTTTTCTTAAATATATACATGCATGTGTGTGTTTATATATACAAAATGATTATACGCAGTACACACACATATATTATGTATTTTGGATGCGATTAATCGTGATTAATCGTTGCCCGGCAACATAAAGACATAAAGACAGGTGTTTTTTCCTGAGAATACTCCACATTTGTTTTGATCTCTCAGTGGGATTTCTTCTTGGCTTGTCAGTTTAAATTTGTAGTTGCATTGTAGTAAAAGTCTGATGTCATCGGAGCGTGACAGAGGCACCGCTGTGACCTCATTACTAATGGACACGAGCTCGTCTGTGACATCATCACCAGCTGTGACCCGATCAATTAGACATGTGAGCGCACAGCGAGCGACAGATGGAGAGACGGAAGAGCTTCACCTTCACACTGTCTTCATCTTGTCCGAGGTACAGAGTTCGTTCCGGCAGAGTCAAACCCTCCTGATCAATCTGCAATCACACACCAGATCACACAAAAACAGCACAATATAACTTTTATTAGTATTGTCTAAATGTCATACAAGAATTCATTACTTCAATGAACATTAAATTACTACATTGTTTAAATGAATAAATGTTTCGCTAACTGTGATTTTGTATATGTACATTCCTGAAATACATAACTTAATGTAATGTGGACTCATGCGTTTTCTGTAAAGCTGCTTTGAAACGATGTGTATTGTGAAAAGCGCTGTAGGAATAAACGTGAACTGAATTAGTCTCACCCGTATGGCGTTGCGTGACGAGTTTTTATCGTCTGCGCTGACGGTGAGCGAGAAGAACACAGATGTGCTGTATAATCCCTGAGTCTTGTACAGCATCTCATTAAAATCCGGGCTCACAGGGGCGGAGCTACTGTCCCACCCCGCCCCTCTGGGCGGAGCTCCAGACAGGTCCCACCCACCACAGCTGTCGATCACCTCAGTCATAGGCCCCGCCCCCAGACGGTCGATCTCCTTCATGTTGATACACGAGCGGTAGAATTCTTTCACCTTTGGGAGAAAATAATACGTTTTAAAGGTTTTTTGAACTTATAATAAAGTATAATTTAACCCCAATGAAAAATATTTTTTTTAAAGATCTTTCCCTGGTAAAATTAAGAAATATATATAAGTTTTTTTTTCATATCAATCTGAATAAAAAATGAGACGATTGCAACAAAATATAAAACAAATTCAAATTGTTAATCCAATCATATGGTTTAAGTAAAATATCCAATAAAATAATATTTCTGATGTTTAATTTATATATTTTCCACATTCACATTTAAACGTTAAGTAATTAATATTTTTTTCATTTATTATTTTCTTAAGCTCTTTTCATAGTGAAATTTTAAAAAGTATTTTATAACTTTCTGAATAAAATGAGCAATTTAATAAAAACACATACTGTAAATCCAATCATGTATGAGCAAAGGAAATAGTGATGCTTGACATATATATATATATATATTTGAAGTGGATAAAAAAGTTAATCAAAGTTATCCAAAGACAAGAACGGGTTCAAAATTCATGTATAACTTTGATGAAAGGTTTTGATCCTCTTTAAATGTTGACTATTGTACATATATACAGTATATTATATGTAGATTTAAGTCTAAACCAGTGTTGTTTTAGTATCGTTGAGATAGTATTATAGTTTTTATTAATATAGGTTATAAATTTTCCATTTTCATTTTTAATGTTAGTTAAAGTTTTAGTAATTTTATATATATATATATATATTTTTTAATATGTCTATATAGTGTTATTTATTTCAGTAATATTATTTCAGTATAATATTTATTTCAGTTACTGTTTTAGTTATTTTAGTGCATCAAGTTAAACTAAATGAAAATGAGAAATGCAACAAGCTTGCCAACAATACAAACAAGTTTTATATATTTCATTTCATTTCATTCAACATTTATTTAATTTCAACTAAAGAAAGTGCTTTTTATGGCTTTAGTTTCGGTTTTAGCTAATTATAATAACCTTGATTTATGTAATTTCTTAAAAAAAACATTAGAAATAAATACATACTTGAATAAAATAAAAGTCTTTTTTTCATTTGCACTATATTAACCCTATTTTATTGCTTATATCTGTGGCTATTATTGATTGCGATGTATTGTTAACATCCAAAGTACATACAGTATTGTCCAATGTTACTTATCATGTAATATGAGCCCCAATGTTTGTTTTGTTTTTGTACATTAAATGTGTTGTTACAGACATTTGATGTACAGTGTTGTGTAAGTGTTTAAGAACATGAAATAAAAATACATAAATAATAAAATAAAAATAAAAAAATTATTAAATAAAAAAATTAATAAATAAATATAAAAATAAAAATAATAATAAAAAATAAAAAAAGCAAGCAGTTGTACCTTCCTCTCGGCACTGTCCGGCTCGTTCCTCTGGACCGGCACCTGTAGGAGGCGCTGCAGCTTCTCCTGGTTCAGTTCCCCGATGGCGGTGATGATCCCGTAGCTCAGTTTGTCGTCGGGAATCCCGTGTCGGCGGAGCCATCCTCCGCAGGCGAAGCTGTAGAAGTCGTGACAGGGCTGGACGCTCGGGTCGATGTTCCCCTGGACGAATCGCGCGGCCCGGATCAGCGAACGCCGCTTGACGCAATCCTGCCTGCACTGCGAATCCTGCGCTTCCAGCGACAGGAACTTCAGCGCTAGCATGCATCCGAGAATCACGCACATTCCCGCCGCGAACACCAGCGCCGAGAGAAGGCAGATTTCCCGCCGGCTCCAGCGGGCCGGAGCCCCGCCCCCAGGGGTGGCCCCGCCCACCACGCACTGGCCCCGCCCACTTCGCCCTCGGCTCCCACGATCTAAGGATCCGCCCAGATGCAAACTCATGCCGTTGCTCAGCGTGTTGCTCCCGTAGCGGCTGCCGTACTTGATCTCCTGGAAGTCGTCGTAATGCGCGGTCAGGGAGTACGTCTTCTCCATGCCGACCGACGTCTGCGTTCGCGATTTGTTGGGGAAAGTGTGGAACATGAGGTCACGAGGGAAGGATATAGGATCAAAGTAAGGTCATGACCTTTGACCCTTTCAAATCTGAGGTCGGTCTGTATTCAGGGGATTTTTTTACGTCGAGTCCGTCAGCCGTTTCCTTTCTCAGAATGACCTGTTGTGGGAGAGAGGGAATTAATTCAAGTGAATTCAAGTCGTCTCAATG
>NW_026607241.1:95000-105000 GCF_029890125.1 Rhinichthys klamathensis goyatoka | reverse complement strand
CCAGGTCAGACATCCAGTAACGTTAGTGCATGCGAGGAAAACAACTGGAAATACAGCGCTGGTTTTTCTCTCCATACTCGACAACAACGGAATCCAACGGCGTGGGCGAAGGTATAATAGGTGTATTAAATTGTATGAAATAATTCCGAAAAAAGCACAAACACGGCAGAGATGGCAAGTACAGCAGCTGCTGGGATTAGCTGAGAGTGACAGATATACGGCCGCAATCCGCCTGTCACTCAAGTGGCCACGCCCTTAATTATGCAGGCTTAATATAATTTAAACGGATGAGTTGTAAAAAAATTCACCCCCCTCACAGTCGTCATGAAGGGTAAAAAAAGCTATCAAGACCAAAACCACTTTTTGCTCCAGGCTGTAAACATGTTTTTTTCTGCTGTAAAGTTGGGCATTTTAACATGCGGGAGATGCAGATTTGACTCACTTCTGCAGCCTGCCTCAAGTGGTCAGTCGATGAATTGCAGTTTAATTCACTTCCGTGTTGGTTTCAAGAGAGAGACTGGGAGGTTGCCGCTTGGTAAATACATTGATTTAGGTTTTATATATTTTTATAAAATGTCTGTTGTATAAAATGACTGTAGATGTAATCTGTATATGTAACAGAGTTAGAAATGTCAGTTAGTGTTTGTATGTGATTTTCACCATAATTAAGCAGCTGTATTGAGTTTGGTGTTTTGGAGCCCTCCTTTGGAGAAACGGTGTACTGCAGCTCTGCTGCGTTTTGTCCTTGTGTTGTTGCCATACCCGATCAGAAGCGGGATGCTTTACATCGGGTAGGTTCACTGTATAAAGCACTCTCACTTTGTTTTAATGATATAACTGTAAAATGCCGTTTAAAGTTGAAAACTTCGACATATGATCTGTGTTATATTATTTTACATGTATTGTTAAGATTCAGGTGCAATTTCAGCAACTTAGAGAAAGTTTATTAATGCTTTCATTATGACCACGATTTCATACACTCTGAGTCTAGCGTGGCTAGCTGTAAACTCCGCTAGTAACTAGCCGTGTATTCAGTGTGTATTTCTTTTATTTTTGTATGTGCAGATGCTGTTATATGTACACCAGTGCCTGAAGGCATGTTTTGTTCTGATTTTTCCAAAGGTATGTTGCTTCATATGTTAAATGTGAATTAGTTTCAGAATGAGGAAATATTTTCCTGTGTTTATTTTTCTTATGTTTATTTTATACCCTTCTTGTATGCTAAAGGTGTATCCTTCTGTATGAATGTTTCTTTTGTAACAATTTACCAAAGAGATCAGAAGCGGGATGCTTTACATCGGATGCTGTTATATGTACACCAGTGCCTGAAGGCATGTTTTGTTCTGATTTTTCCAAAGATTCTCCAAAGGAATAAATGTGAGAAAAGCCAGTTCTGGTTTCAGTCCCTTCACTGCCTGACCACCGTTACACTGGTGCCGTGACCTGTCGATCTCCCAGATCAGCCCAACGCCGATCGCCGTGGATGCTGCATTGAAGTCCAGCTCGAGTGTGCGAGATCAAGTGTGGTTAGAGTTGTCTTTGTATATGGTTAGGCAGTATAGGACTGTGTTTAAATTATTCCTATGTGGGGAATTGTTCGTTATCTTTGATAAACAATAAGCTACAGCTTTCTTTCTCTGATATTGTTATCTCTTATAATTATTATTTTTTTATTTTATTTTTTGCATTTGATAATACACAACGCAGATACTTACCATTATGGCTGAGAAATATAGTTACAGTAATGTTGGAGATAATTTTGCTAGTCCAGTTCTTCCTAAAGGGAGGGGTATGTGGGGTGCATGGCGGGGTTCTGATAGCAGTGCTGTTGGACATAGGTTGGACAGTGGGGAGGTGGGTTATTCCCAGTCATTAGCTGACAGCGGGAGGGGTACAGAGTCAAGTCAGAACTCAGGTTATACTCCCGTTGGCCAGTCTTTGGGGGAGGGTCCTCTCACATCCACACCCAGCAGTATTGATTCTGCTGCTATTAATCACCTCACAAGCATGGTGGGACAGTTAGGTGCCCAGATTGGTGAGTCTATTGTAGCCAAGTTAATGTCTGCTGGCATAGTGAATAACAGCAGTGAACAGCAGGGCGGCCCATCCCCTAAACATCACATCGTACACATGCAGAACACATCACCTACTTGTACAGGAACTGACTCTAGCACTGTGAGAAAGACAGACTCACCAGTTACTGTACATGTAAAATCAGACAAAGAGCCTAAGTTGTTCAGAGGTGACGGTTCTGACAAATATCCAGTCCAGGACTGGATTGACATAACTAAAGCTTATCTGAGAAAGCAACTGTGCCCTGTGGATGAGCAGGCAGAAGAGATTATGGGGAAGTTGATGGGCAAAGCAAGAGATGTGGTGAAGGTTGCCCTGCGCAGTGATCAGACTCTCGACGTGAAACAGAACCCTGGCCTCATTTATGATATTCTCCTACAGTATTTCAGTGATGTGTCCTCATGTCTCCCACTTGCAGATTTTTACTCCACTCTGCCCAGACCTGGCGAAAGCCCAGTTGATTACTGGTTGAGAGTAAACAGAGCAGCTGATCTGGCTGATGAAGGCCTCCGCAGGCAAGGCAGGCGGATGGAGGATTCCGGTGATGAGGTGACGCGTATGTTTGTCAAGCATTGTCCCGATCCAGAACTCTCCTCCATCTTTAAGTGTAAGCCCATCCATGAGTGGAGTGCACGTGACATACAGTTGAGAATTGATGACTATCAGAGAGAGCTAAGGGCCTCTGGAAGGGCCTGTGCAGATGTGCGGGTAAAGAGCCACACCGCCACCCTTGCCAACATGCAGCCTAACCCAGCGACTTACATTCAGCCTGTGCCTGAGCAGCGTCACGCTCAGTGCACTACCATCACTACTGCTCCAGTACCTAGTCCAATGTGTCACCAGCAGTGTCCCTCTTCTGTCACAGTTTCAAGTCAGAGCTGCACCTCACATCAGACTCCATGCCCCCGCTCATGTGCCTCTACGCCAGCTGTATTACAGAATAGTCAAGACACTGAGGATAGAATTATGTCTCGTATGATGGCCATGTTAGAGCAGATGATGGGGAAAGTGCAGCAGCGCAGCAGTGTTCGTGGCGGAAGATTCCAGGGTGGTAATCGAGAGAGAGCTTGTCGTGTCTGTGGTGACAGCAAGCACACCACCATCACCCATTGCATGTCAGAGAAGCTGTGTTTCACTTGCCTTGCCCCAGGCCACACACGGGTGGGATGCCCCACCAGGTCTTCCCCTGAGCCTCAGTCTAAGGGAAACTAGTAGACTCATATTCAGAGGGAGACAGTATGGGTCATAATTTTAACTCCCGAAGTGAAAATATTTCAAATGCAGAAACCGTTTACATGATGAACAAGGTGGCTTGTAATGACACTCAAACTGTTGTCTTTCAGAACATACACAAAGTTGTCGGCAGTGACAGTCTTTTTTATACTCCTGTGATGATTGATAATACAGTGACCCTGAACGCTATGCTAGACAGTGGCTCTATGGCTTGTACCATAAGTGAAACTGCTGAGATGAAGCTTAGAGAAGCTGGAGCTTTGACAGCACATGATCAGTACAGTACGGATGTTGTCCTCATTGGCTGTGGTGGCCGTCGCGTCATGCCAAAGTCAGCTGTTGATCTTCGGATGGAGGTGTATGGCTGCAAGATCATAGTTCCTACTCTAGTTGTCCAGGGCCAGCATGATGAAATGATATTAGGTACCAATGTAATCAAGCATGTTCTTCATCAGTATAAGCAGTGTGATGTCTATTGGAAAGCTGTGTCTGCCCCTTGTCCTGCTGGTGATCCAGAATCTGAACAGTTTCTCTCCATGCTTGCTGGTGTGGACCGTTGGAGAGGTGAGGAAGTTCCCTCCAAGATAGGCACTGTGAGAAGCAACTCGGCAGTGTGTCTTGAACCTGGTCGTGAGTACTTGATGTGGGGAAAGCTACCCAAGTCGGCTGCTGTATCTCCTGGTAGCACTGTGATGGCTGAACTCACATCATGCCGCTCAGCTCCAAGGGGAATTGTGGTGGCAAGAATGGTGACGTCTTTGTGGGGAGACAGATGGGTTCCGTTAAAGCTGATCAACACCTCTGATAAACCCGTCTTGGTGAGACGCAATGCTAAGTTAGCTGACGTTTTTCCCTGCATTGCCCTTGAAGATATGGATGACACACACACTGGGGTTTCAATGGCCAGGTGTTCTTTAGCAGCTAGTAGATCTGAGAATAAAGCATGTTCTGTTGACGACAAACTCAAGGCAGCTGGATTGAGTGAGATTGACATAAACGGCTGTGAAGTGTCCGAGCAGTGCAAAAGCAAGCTGACTGAACTGGTTGTGCGCTACAATGATATCTTCTCACGTCATCATCTGGACTGTGGAGAGGCAAAAGATTTTGTCCATCGCATTCACCTCTCCGATCACAGGCCATTCCGACTCCCTTTCAGGCGGGTGCCCCCAAGTCAATATCAGAAGCTGCGCCAAGTGCTGAGTGAGATGGAAGAGAGGGAAATCATTAGGAAGTCCACCAGTGAATATGCGTCTCCATTAGTTCTCGTTTGGAAAAAGAATGGGGATCTCCGAATCTGTACGGATTTTCGCTGGCTGAACAAGCGAACTTTTAAAGATGCTCACCCTCTCCCTCACCAGGCCGACTGCCTAGCAGCACTTGGAGGAAACGCTCTTTTTAGTACCATGGATTTGACTTCCGGGTTCTATAACATGCCATTGCACGAAGATGACAAAAAGTACTCTGCCTTCACCACTCCAATGGGTTTATACGAGTACAATCGTTTGCCACAAGGTCTCTGCAATAGCCCTGGAAGTTTTATGCGTATGATGACTAGCATTTTTGGAGATCAGAACTATCTGAGTTTGCTTTGCTACTTAGATGATTTGCTTGTCTTTGCTCCTGATGAAGAGACTGCTCTACAACGTTTGGAGGTGGTGTTTAGCAGATTACGTAGCCACAACCTGAAGTTAGCCCCCAAAAAGTGCTTTTTCCTTCGAAAGGCTGTGAAGTTCCTTGGGCACATAGTCGATGAAGCTGGTGTGTCGACTGATCCCAGCAAGGTTGAGGGCATCATGAAAATGACAAGTGCTGACCTCATGGAATTAGACGGTGTGACTCCCTCAGCGAAACGGGTTAGGTCCTTCTTGGGTATGATCAATTACTACCAACACTTTGTACCCAATTACTCAGCTATCGCTATGCCACTCTTTTCTCTGTTGTCAGGCCAGAAACGAAAAAGTAAGCAGAAGCCAATGAGTAAACACAGGTCTCAGAGCAGGAAGTTGAGTACCGCTGACTGGACCCCTGACATGGAGCAAGCCTTCCAGAAACTGAAATTGTCACTGGCCGAAACAGTTGTCCTTGCTCACCCAGATTTCACCCGTCCTTTTATGCTGTCTGTGGATGCTTCTCTTGACGGTATTGGTGCCGTTTTATCGCAGATCAAGGAGGGAGAAACAAGGGCAAGGCCCATCGCATTTGCCAGCAAATCACTTTCTCTGTCTCAGAAGAATTACCCAGCACACCGGTTAGAATTCTTGGCATTGAAGTGGGCCATCTGTGACAAGTTCAGCCACTGGTTGAAGGGTCATGTGTTCACGGTGTGGACAGACAACAATCCATTGACCCACATTATGACAAAGCCCAAGTTGGATTGCTGTGAGCAACGTTGGGTGGCCAAGCTAGCCAGCTACAGCTTTGATATAAAGTATGTTCCAGGTCCACAGAATGTTGTTGCCGATGCCCTAAGCCGTGTGCCTTTTGTGAAAGAGAGAGTCAGTCTTAGATTGCTTCAGGAGCCTTACACCACACTTCTCTCTGAGGTCCAAGGTTTGACGTGCGACTCTGTTCAAGACACCTTTCGCTACTCCAGTGCCTATGATGGGAATCTACGGCAAGGTGATGATCGTGTTGGGAGTATGTCTGCTCCTTTATGTGTTCACACTCAGTCCATTGGGATGGATGATATATCTGCTGTCCTGCAGTCACACAGTGAGTGGGAGACTGGAGCAAGAACCCGTGCTGTTGCCGCTCTGCACCACGTGCCACAGTTTGTCCCTGATGGTCAGGATTCACTGCCTGCTTACACAGAGAAGGAACTTCGTGATGAACAGCTCGCTGACGGAGCCCTTCTTCGAGTCTTGTATTATGTGGAAAGACATCGCAGACCATCCAGGAGAGAGCGAGTGAAAGAATCAGTCACTGTTTTGAGATATTTAAAGCACTGGGAGAAGCTTATCGTGAGCAATGGGATACTCTACAGAGTTTCAAGAGACCAGACCACAAAGTCAAAGCGTCACCAGTATGTAGTCCCTGAGTCACTTAAAGCTGTTGTCCTGAGAGGTATTCATGACGATGCTGGTCACCAGGGTCAGTTCAGAAGTCTTGGGCTGGCTAGGCAGAGGTTCTTTTGGCTTAGTCTTGACAGGGACGTGAGGGATTATGTCCGCAACTGCAGGCGTTGCATCGTCGGCAAGACAGCCGAACCTGCTGGCAGGGCACCCTTGGAAAGCATCACATCCACCAGGCCTCTACAGCTTGTTTGTATTGACTTTTGGTCAGCAGAGGATGCACGGAATAATTCGGTCGACGTGCTGGTGGTGACTGACCACTTTACAAGGATGGCCCAGGCATTCCCCTGCAAGGATCAATCAGCAAAGCAGGTGGCGAGAGTCCTCTGGGACAAGTTCTTCTGTGTATTTGGGTTTCCAGAACGTATCCACAGTGACCAAGGAGCTAGTTTTGAGAGTCAACTGATCAGCGAGCTACTTAGAGTCTCTGGTATTAGGAAATCACACACCACACCGTATCACCCTATGGGTAACGGGAGCGTGGAACGTTTTAATAGGACCCTTGGCAATATGATCCGTGCACTTGCTCCAGACACAAAAGCCAATTGGCCAAGACGTCTTCAGACCCTCACATTCATGTACAACAGCTCAGTTCATGAGACAACAGGATATGCGCCTTTTTATTTGATGTTTGGACGGACTCCTCGTCTGCCAGTCGATGTCCTTTTCCGTACTGTTCTGAATGATCCAGCTGTGGTCAGCTATGACAAGTATGTTGCATCTCTGACGAAAGATCTACAAGATGCTATGTTAATAGCTCAGGAACATGTCATGAAAGAACAGCACCGTCACACTGAGATCTACAACAGGAGAGTCAAGGGCCCTACCATTGAAGTTGGTGACCGTGTATTAATGGCTAACAAAAAGGAAAGAGGAAAGAGGAAGACTGCAGATCGTTGGGAATCCGCTGTGTACACTGTAGTAGACAGGAACACCGAAACACACACTTACAGGATATGTGACACAGTCTCTGGACGGGAGAAAGTCGTACACCGTAATCTATTGATGTTGGTGAATTTCCTGCCTGTGGAAAACACAAGTGTGATCTTTGACCCAGTCTCATCTTTGTCTTCTGTTCAGCAGTCAAACCCAAGTGAGGACTCAGTGTCAATAGTGAGACAAAGTCATTTGCGTGACGACATGAGTGAGGACTGTGATGATCTAATTTCTAGCCCGGGAATTCAGGGAGAACGGATGGGACGAACAGAGGGAGGGAGAGTTGAATCTGATTCCATAACTGTTCCAGGGCAAGTGGATTCTGAGGGACGAACTGTAGAGTGGATTGCACTATCACCATTCCCTGATACCGCGCAAGCTGAGTCAGATGATAATGGAGGAATAGAATCAGTTCCTCTTGTCTCTCAAAGTGACCCGGTAATATCTGAGGACAAGATAGGAGACCAGTTCATGGCCTCTGACTCTTCACCTGTGACAAGCACTGACGGTAGTACAGTTGTTGCCAGCAACATGGATGGACAGACTGTTGTAACACAGATAGACAAAGCTAATGACATGGATAGTGTTGACACAGTAGCTTCTGTTTCACAGTCTGAAAATCCTAGTACGTTCACACAGGTGAGGTCTAGATTTGGTCGCATTCTTAAGCCAGTTGACAGACTAATTCAAACTATGTCAAGGCAAGATATTATTCACGCACATCCGTCTATGACGGCTATCTGGAAGTCAGTGTTTTAGGTTTTTCGTGACTAGACTTAGAGTTGAGGTCATACACACGTTTGGTAACATTGGTTATATGGTCCAAGCTTTTCTGGTGAGCTTTATTAAAAGAAATGTTTATCTGTTTTTGTTTTCCTTACTTTTCTTAGTGGCTTTAGTACACAGTATACGTGGGTCTTGTGGGGTGTATAAGGCACCCTACTGCCAGTGGTTGGTTGGAGAGTTTGCGCACCTCTTCTTCCACTTCATCCTTATTGGATACCTTTGGGTTGGCTGTCCTGTAATTGGTGACCCTCTGTCTAGTGTTAGAAAGTAATGTACTTAAAGTATTGCCGCTCAAATTTGGTGAAATTCAGGGGAGGTGGGTGTAACAGAGTTAGAAATGTCAGTTAGTGTTTGTATGTGATTTTCACCATAATTAAGCAGCTGTATTGAGTTTGGTGTTTTGGAGCCCTCCTTTGGAGAAACGGTGTACTGCAGCTCTGCTGCGTTTTGTCCTTGTGTTGTTGCCATACCCGATCAGAAGCGGGATGCTTTACATCGGGTAGGTTCACTGTATAAAGCACTCTCACTTTGTTTTAATGATATAACTGTAAAATGCCGTTTAAAGTTGAAAACTTCGACATATGATCTGTGTTATATTATTTTACATGTATTGTTAAGATTCAGGTGCAATTTCAGCAACTTAGAGAAAGTTTATTAATGCTTTCATTATGACCACGATTTCATACACTCTGAGTCTAGCGTGGCTAGCTGTAAACTCCGCTAGTAACTAGCCGTGTATTCAGTGTGTATTTCTTTTATTTTTGTATGTGCAGATGCTGTTATATGTACACCAGTGCCTGAAGGCATGTTTTGTTCTGATTTTTCCAAAGGTATGTTGCTTCATATGTTAAATGTGAATTAGTTTCAGAATGAGGAAATATTTTCCTGTGTTTATTTTATACCCTTCTTGTATGCTAAAGGTGTATCCTTCTGTATGAATGTTTCTTTTGTAACAATTTACCAAAGAGATCAGAAGCGGGATGCTTTACATCGGATGCTGTTATATGTACACCAGTGCCTGAAGGCATGTTTTGTTCTGATTTTTCCAAAGATTCTCCAAAGGAATAAATGTGAGAAAAGCCAGTTCTGGTTTCAGTCCCTTCACTGCCTGACCACCGTTACATATACTCATTGAACACTTTTTTTTGTCCAACTGTTAAGAAGTAAGATAAAAGTTATTGTTCAAGTGTAGTAACTGAAATATTGTAAATATCATAAAATATCTTTATTTCATAAAAATAAAGTATAAATGTCAACAGTGGTCTGAAAGTCCTGGAGTATTTTTTTTAGAGTATGATTTCACAAAAATAGGTTGCTGTAATCTATCACGGCATGTTCCCTAAATTGCCACTAGGGCGCTGTAAAATGCCAATTGCTATTCCATCTAGAATTTATTATTATGAACATCACCTTTGGGTCACATCACCATACAGCTTCACACACACACACACACACACACACACACACACACACTCACATCACCATACAGCTTCACACACACACACACACACACACACACACACACACACACACACACACACACACACACACACACACACACACACACACACACACACACACACACACATCACCATACAGCTTTTGAGTTTTCTGAGTTTTAGGGTTAGTATATGAGTATATGAGTGTGTGTGTGTGTGTGTGTGTGTGTGTGTGTGTGTGTGTGTGTGTGTGTGTGTGTGTGTGGGTGTGGCCTGGTAAACCCTACGTTATGGGGACAAAATGTCCCCACAAGGATGGCAATATCCGAAATCCTTGTTCGTGTGGGGACATTTTTTGGTCCCCATGAGGAAATCAGCTTATAAATCATACTAAGTGATGTTGTTTGAAAATGTAAAAATGCAGAATCTTTCCTGTGATGGGCAGGTTTAGGGATAGGGTTA
>NW_026607241.1:82500-90000 GCF_029890125.1 Rhinichthys klamathensis goyatoka | reverse complement strand
GGACAGTGCACTCGTTGCGATTACCCCGTGTTGGCGCGCGCTGCATGTTAAGCAGAGGGTGTGTGTGTGTGTGTGTGTGTGTGTGTGTGTGGATGAGGGTGGACCGCATGTGGTATGTCCCTTTATCTGGATTTAATCACCCCACCAGAGAAACACACACACACACACACACACACACAAGCTAAACCCTGGAAAAAACAAACAGAAGCAGCTGTGATTGTGTCTGATCCCTAAACATAATGTAGAAGACCTTCCTTTTTCAGGCTTGCCAAGAAATCTCACAAAATACCCTGCCACTGGCAAAAGAGTTGAGCCAGTGTGTGTGTGTGTGTGTGTGTGTCACTTCAGGGTGTGTATGACATTGGCTTGATTTGTAGGCACTGGTTGCTTTTTTGAGCTCCAAAACATAGTGATTCTGTTGACGGGGTCAGTGTGTGTGTGTGTGTGTGTGGTGTGTGTGTGTGTGTATGTGTGTGAGACACAGAGTGTGACAGCTGTCTGCTGCCTGCTGGTCAGAGGGGCGTGGCTCTATTAAAGAGGCGTGGCTCTATTAAAGAGGCGTGGCTCACTGCCAGAGAGAAAGTGACTTCAACTCTGTGCCGCCTCATTAATATTCTGATGTCATTCCTTCAGCCCCTCCCCCTCTGTTCCCCAGAGAAGAGCATGATATCATTCATATGGAAAACGCAAACGGCCAGTCGATCCATCACCCCTGAGTGCTCTCTCTCTCTCTCTCTCTCATCATGTGCGTATCCTAACTCGAAGGCTGTCCAGAATGTAAGAAGCCTTATTATGCGGCCTCTTAAGATACTATAGAAGTTTATTTCTACCACAGAATTGTTTATTTCAATTCAGAATTGCGAGATATATAAACTCGCAACTTGAGAATTTATTTATTTATTTATTTTCTTATATTATTATTATTATTAATATTGTATTATTCCATGGCAAAACAAGCTTCCATAAGATACCTTGTTTTGCATATTCTACACAAAAATGTCTAGAAACATTCTGAAAATGGCAAGCTCCTCTCTGATTGGCTGGCTTTAAGGACTCTGTATAAGTGGGGGTCTGTATAAGGGTCTGTATAAGTCTAGATGTGATATTCTTATAAATCAGCGCTGCATTGATTCTGTTATTATAATGGGAAAATACTGAACATAAGCTCTGACTTCATGGGTTATTTTCTACGTTTTTAGTGTAATGCAATAAACAAAAGAAATTACAGTGATTATATATTAATGCACATATGCATGTGTCAGATGTAGGTTGATAATAATGCTGTAGGAATGAGCTGGTTTGAATATTTTATATTTAATGTGAATAAAATATACAGTGAGGTCCAAACGTCAGAGAGAGAAAATCTGGGATTGAAAATCCAATTTAAATTTGGTGATAGAAAAGAAAAAGCTGTGAAGTAAAATAAATATTTTCTGCTAATTTTCAAATAAAAGTAAATCAAATAAATGAGAGACATTGATCGTGACACTTTCCTGGCTTCCCACTGAAGCTCAAGATGCAGAAGAAGAAACATTCTCCAATTCACGATTATGTTTGCAATTACATTTTTCTCTAAATTGTTGTGCTAATAATATCATTTGTGATGAAATATTTAGTACAAGTAGAGAAATATTGTGGTTTTATTCATTGTCGCCTAGTAAAAATTCCCCTCATCTCACATCAATAACCTAAACACAACAAAATCATTCGCTTTCTTTAACTTTCTAGTTCGCTTTTCGAGGGATCTCGCACTGCGTCGGGACGCCGCTCAGCGCAGCGCCTCTGAAGCATGAATGAAACTAAGCCAATCGTGATTACAGCAACATCGGGGGCAGAGAGAATGGCTATCCCGCGGGTGGAAGAGCCTTTGGCTAGTCATCTTTTTACTTGCTGCCCACCAAACCCTGCCGTGATACTTTTTAGGCTTTACAGCACCTCTAGAATAAAGTTATTGTCCAGCTAAAGTTAGTTTTGATTGATTCACTTCCGTTGTAAAGATCATTAGTTATTAACCTTCTGGGTCTGGAGGTGTTTCTGACATGCTCTGACATTTGTGCTTATTTATGTTACTTGTGACATTTTCATGTCTTATTACACTGTATTCAGCACAAACTCTGCTACAGTAATATGTCAGCAGCATGTATGTAAAAGTTTTGTAGTTTTGAGATAATGACGTTTCTGTGTGGTTTGTGGAAAAAAAAATTGTCACTGAAATAAGGTCATGAAACCCATATCTGATTATTTCTTCACAAGACTTTTGAAAATTGTATCACGTAGCCTAGAATATCATCATCATCATCAAAATCATCCTGATTACGCATTCAGATAAAACAATATATTGATTTAAAATTTGTAAAACATGTTTTGTGTAAGAAAGCTTTATGCGAGGAGGCGTGAATCATCTTGAATATTAGTGTGTTTCACACCTGAGAGAGACAAAGGACACTCCCTATCAGGCCCTATCATTATGAAGAACCTTGCACAAACATGGAGGTTTGATTTTTCAGTTTACCATGTTCATGTACAGAGACTCATGTGAATGTTGAAGTCAGCAGGACTCATCAGTGGCATCTGGTCCCTGTAAATAAAATAAAAAATTACAAATAAAACAGCTGTGAACATGCTGATATCAAGAGAAACTATAAGCTGTACGATTTTGGTAATACAATTACGATTTAAAATTTACAAAATAGATATACATATACACTACCGTTCAAAAGTTTGGGGTTGGTACGATTTTTAAATACTTTTTAAAAGAATTCTCTTCTGCTAACCATGGCTGCGCTTATTTGATTAAAAATACAACAAAAATCAGTTATAGTATTAAATATTATTCCAGTGTAAATCAGCTGTTTTCTGTGTGAAATATATAGTAAAGTGTAATTTATTCCTGTGATCAAAGCTGAATTGTCAGCATCAACCAGTGTCAGTGTCTTCAGTGTCAAATAATCCTTCACAAATCAGTATAATATGAGGATTTGATGCTCAAGAAACATTTATTATTATTATCAATGTTGAAAACAGTTGTTGGTCTGTCAGTTGTACAGTTTTTTTTTTTTTTTTTTTTTTTGATTCTTTGATGAATAGGAAGTTCAAAAGAACAGCATTTGTTAGAAATAGAATCTTTTGTAACATTATAAATGTCTTTACTGACATTTTCGATCAAATTAAGTATTGATTTCTTTCCTCCAAAAAATAAAAAATAAAATTCTCACTGACCCCAAACTTTTGAACGGTAGTGTATATATAATGAACACCAGGTTTGTTGTGCCTTGTAGGCATATACTTGCATAAAATAATGCATAAAATAATAATAATAATAATAGCCTAGATAGCAGGTGGCCTATAAATTGTTAAAAAGGAACACTTCAGTAACACTACACTAGAGAAAAATATATGGATTATCATATGTTACTTTAAATGTTTCCATTCGTTATGACGTTATGAAATGAGATTGGAGTAAAAACATGAAGCCTAATGTTTGGTGCGTTTTGCTTTTCAAACGCACAGCGCGACTGACTCAAACTCAGCGCGCGCAGAGGACATTTACTGAAGCGATCAAGCCACTTCAAACTATGAAACATTATTGTTACCACATTATCCATATCTACGTTTGAGCAGATATCCATTAACACAGTATTTAACAGTAAACACGGGTCTAAACATTATAGTATTCACCATATTAGAGTAAACACTCATACTAGCCTACTTTTATATCATGCTGTGTTTTATTATCGAACATAAAAACATCCTTGTGTCGTATATGTATATAAATGTAGCATTAGGCTTCATGTTTTTACTTATTTTGATCTCATTTCATAACGTACATTTTATCTGGCACCAGTTTGGACTAGTTGCTGCAATGTAAAGTTTATATAAGAATAACATGCTTACTATTGTGAGTGGACATGTCTTACCTTAAAAAAAATTCTCATCTTCAAATCGTGTTCTTCTAATTCTTCTGAGGAAAATCCAAGGCAAACAGCACAAAAAGCAGAGGAGTACCGAAGTCTATGATTCTTTGTTTTTGAGGTGATGGGCGTTTACAGGTCTGCGTTCCTCCGCGTGGATGATTTGCATGTCAATCGCTCGTGCGCGCGTGGGTGTGGTCACATTAGAGCTAATGAGCAAGGGCTGAAGAAACTGTACATGTCGTTGCTTTCATACTGATTACTTAAACAGAGAATCTTTTTAATATAATTTACATAATTTAAAAATAGAGACTTTAAACTTTGTAAAGACATACATCTCAAGTCTGTGTGACAAACATTTGCTGAGTTACAGATCATTTTCTGTCGCCTTTCAGAATGAACTTCACATTGAGAGAGACGGCAGAATGCGCCGTCTTTATTTTACGAAAAACACAACATATTGTTTTTATCATGAGTGTACACAAATAAGAGAAGATATTTAACAGTTTTGAATGATGTATAACACATATATACAAGATCAAAATCAACAGAGTATTTTGATTCTCTTTTGCACGGATCAGAAAAAAAGCGAGCTGGTCAAGCCAGCGCGACCGCCGACCCCAGAGGGTTAACTAAGGGGCCGCTTACACGACACCGTTCTAACAGAAAACCCTTAATGCGCTCCGGCCGACTTGACTTGACCACGTTCTTGTGAGAACAGACAACATGTCGGTGGTGTCCTACCAAAGTCATCCGGGGGGTCTGAGGTCGCGCCCTCTATGCAGACTGGCGTATCAGATCCTCCTGTGGTCCCAGGGGACACTTGTCTCTCAGAGCAACATACACCCCAGGGGACCAGAATCAGGGAGCAGAGGCACAGGGAATGGATACTCCACCCCGATGAGGTGGAGTCGATATGCGAGAGGTTCGGCCCAGTGGAACTGGATCTGTTCGCGTCTCAAGAGACGACACACGTTCCACTGTGGTTTTCTCTCACGCATCCAGCCCTGCTTCATGCTTTCCCCCGATCGCTCTGCTCCTGGGAGTTCTGGAGAGGGTTGCCGCGAGTCAGTCTACTCCTAGTAGCCCCGTTGTGGCCGGCCCGAGTATGGTTTCTCAGACATAATATCGCTCCTAGAGAGCCCTCTATGAGAGATCCCCATCAGGAGGGACCTGCTTTCACAGGCGGAGGGCTCAATATTCCACTCTCGGCCAGAGCTGTGGAAACGGTGGGTCTGGCCCCTGAGGGGGCACAGTACCTAGAAGCTGGCCTGTCAGTAGGAGCAGTCGAGACCATACTCATCTCCAGAGCTCCCTCCACGAGGAAATTGCACGGGCTAAAATTGACAAAATTTTCACCATTTGGTGTAGAGAGCGTAGTGTGGACCCAGCTAACTGCCCAGTGTCTTCAGTGCTGGAGTTCCTCCAAGATCGCTTACCCCTTACTCAAAGTGTACGTGGCCGCCATTGCAGCTCTCCATAGTCTTATAAGTGATGGGCCTTTGGGAAGACATCAACTGGTCATACGTTTCCTCTTTGGGGCTCGGAGGATGAGACCTGCAACTCGAAACAATGTTCCCACATGGGATCTGGCGGTGGTTCTCGAAGGGCTGGTCGAGGCCCCCTTCGAACCTCTGGAGTCCGCTGAGCCCAAGAACCTTTCCCTCAAGGTAGATTTTCTAATAGCCATCACTTCTCTAAAAAGAGTAGGAGATCTTCAGAAGGGGAAGGGAAGAGAAGGGAACGAGACACTGCATCCCTTTGCCACGCCTCCTCCTGCCTGGGAGCGACTTGATTCATCACTAAAGCTAAATCTTTGTTTAACTTAGTTTGTCTAACATAGTACAAACCCTCGGTACTCAAGGGGGCGCTAGAATTTCCCAGAAGTGTTATTATTCAGGTAAGTAAACTTACTTTGACTAAGTTGCTCAGCAGGATTCTCTTCAAACTCAGTATCTGATCTGCAAGAGGAACCTGAGAACACGAGTTAATGTTTGCTATATGAAGACTATGCCTGTATTTGCTTTGGGTTAATATAAATTATATGACATGCATTCTGACGTTTAGTTTTTTTAATTCAACACTGTAACAAATTAAGCTTTTTATACTTATAAGCAATTGCATTCAAACATAGAACATTTGCAACGCGACTGCAGTTAAATAAACCATAAAACCTCTTGTGGTTTATTTATTTTATAAATTGCAGGCAAATATAGTGTATGATTTTGTAACTATTTGTAGCCATTGGTTCATGTTTAGTGTATGTGTGTGTGTGTGTGTTGTAAATTAAGAAACAGTGTGTGTATTATGTATCTGAGCCGCTCAAATTGGACAGAAAGAGTTTTCAATTTAATTAAACAATAAATTTCTTGAAGAGGCTTATGCAAATCCAACAGAATAACTAATATCAGCGGGAGCGTTTCTCCATTTGTTCAGCGTCACGCAGGAGTGTGTGTGTGTGTGTGTGTGTGTGTGTGTGTGTGTGTGTGTGTGTGTGTGTGTGTGTGTGTGTGTGTGTGTGTGTGTGTGTGTGTGTGTGTGTGTGTGTGTGTGTGTGTGTGTGTGTGTGTGTGTGTGTGTGTGACAGACCCGCAGTGGCGTAATGACCTCGTGGTCAAGCACTGCATCTGGAGCCGTGGAAGAAACGATGTTAATGAGATCACACACAGAGACCAGAGGAAGAACGGAGAGAGAGAGAGTTTTATATTAACTACTTCATTTAGACTCATTCAGAGCCGGAGCTCAAAAGGGCAGATCAACCCCAACATGAACATCATTTACTCGCTCAAACCCGAATCACACGCTTTTCTTCCAGTGCTGATGCACTTCAGCTGCTGTTTTCCATTCGCTGAAGGTGGAGGTGATTATTTCACGGAAAAGCAAAAAGTGGACCATAAAAGTAGTCAGTGTTTCCTGATCTAAACTGAACAGTTTCCTGATCTGCTCTGTAAAGGGCTGGTTGATTATGATTTCACTTTTCTAACTTTAGCTAGTGTGTATTGTTGCTGTTGAGCATAAACAACATCTGCAATACGACGCTCAAAGTTCAAAGCAAAGGAAAATATTTCCTTTTACAGAAATCTCTTTTTAAGGACTACAACAAACGGCACGTATGGACTACATTGAGCTTCTTCACGGGTTAGTGACATCAACCCCGCCCCCAGGAACGTGATTTATAGATTATCATGACAGGATATGCTAATCAATGACTTGAAGATAGTTAAAGGAGAACTCCGGCGCAAAATGAACCTTTGGTCTAATAAAACATTGGTACCTAGTCAACCGTTCTCTTATATTTGTTTTCATGATGATCGAATATAAAGAGTTTTATCTCTAAAAACTGTTTAGCGTATAACGCTAGTAATGGGGGCATCTATTAAGTAAAAATAAATCGCTAGTTTATACCAAGGGGGTAATCCACCAGCTGGAAACTGAAGTCTCCCCGGGGGCCGCCATTGGCTAACAAGCCTTCACCTGCTGTTAGCATCCCATTGACTCCCATTCATTTTTGCGTCACTTTGACAGCGAATAACTTTACATCTGAGGCATCCAAAGACTCCATTTGTCCATTGTTTATTTCTAAAGAAAC
>NW_026607241.1:72500-77500 GCF_029890125.1 Rhinichthys klamathensis goyatoka | reverse complement strand
TTTCGAAAGAGTAGGGGTGTAACCCCGGCATCCTGGCCAAATTTGCCCAGTGGCCTCTGTCCATCATGGCTTCCTAATCATCCCCATATATATATACCAATTGGCTTCATCACTCTGTCTCCTCTCCACCAGTAAGCTGGTGTGTGGTGGGCGTTCTGGCGCAATATGGCTGCCGTCGCATCATCCAGGTGGATGCTGCACATTGGTGGTGGTTGAGGAGATTCCCCCTTCTATGTAAAGCGCTTTGAGTGCCAAGAAAAGCGCTATATAAATGCAATGAATTATTATTATTATTATTATTATTTTTATTTTTCAGCTTTTTAAATTTAAACTATATTTTATTCAGAGCGCAGGAACTCTTTCTATTAAATAAAATTAACAAAGGAATTATGAAAACAATAAGCAAATTACACACAGAGAGTAGGCTATAGCTAAAATATATAGGATATAGGCTAGCCTATATTCGTAATGAAATGTAAGGGATTTTTTCCACCGGCATATTAAACATGCGACACAGCAACATTCAGATTCTGACGCAAGGTTTTAGCAACGGCGTTTTCATTTCGGCGCCCACGGCCCATTTTAACAGATGACTTGATTTGATTTACACCATAAAATAATCACGACAAAGTGTGCAGATCAACACGAAGCTCGTGTGAATACCGACTGTTGTCATTAAAGCATGTAATTCTTCTTAACATAGGAGCCCATAGATCCCGAGGAATGTGTGAAATACTACCGCGTCCGCGATGCTGAAGCCCCACGCAAGTCTCCCTCGTGCCCCGTACGGAGGATGCGTGATCCTCGGTTACCAATATGAACCGCGAATATAACGTTACCTTCATAGTCTACGAGTAACACAACATAAAAAATAAGAAACTGAAATAATAAGTCACTTACCACAGAGTTGAGAATCACTCCTCTTGCCACTACCCGAAAGTCGACGACACGACCGTTGAAGATCACAATGCCTCTGTAGATTTGAAATTTACAGCAATATTCTGTATTTTGAATCAAACCGTCACGTGACCCCAGAATGCATTGCAGTTTACAGCAGTATGCTGTATTATTAGAAAACAGCCAGCTGCTGTAAAATATTGCTGTAATTTTTACAGCAATTCATTACAGTGTACAGTTTGGATTGGCGGTTTGGTTCCGTTCTGGGTGAGAACTCCCTGCGCATCCATGAGGCCTAGCATGGATAAGAGCATCAATAACCCCCCTAGGGTGAACAGAACAGAACCAACATTAATGTATGCAGATATCATTAATTCAAGATTTTAAAGTACAACATGATTCAAGAATTTTTTTCTGATACAAGGGGAATCAGAATGCCAAATCCTGACTGGGACAGGTGAATCTGGGGATAGAGGAGGGTAATCCGCTCCTGAGAAACGAGAGGAGCTGGGGATAGAGGAGGGTAATCGGCCCCTGAGAAACGAGAGGAGCTGGGGATAAAGGAGGGTAATCAGGCCCTGAGAAACGAGAGGAGCTGGGGATAGAGGAGGGTAATCCGCTCCTGAGAAACGAGAGGAGCTGGGGATAGAGGAGGGTAATCCGCTCCTGAGAAACGAGAGGAGCTGGGGATAGAGGAGGGTAATCAGCTCCTGAGAAACGAGAGGAGCTGGGGATAGAGGAGGGTAATCCGCTCCTGAGAAACGAGAGGAGCTGGGGATAGAGGAGGGTAATCAGCTCCTGAGAAACGAGAGGAGCTGGGGATAGAGGAGGGTAATCCGCTCCTGAGAAACGAGAGGAGCTGGGGATAGAGGAGGGTAATCAGCTCCTGAGAAACGAGAGGAGCTGGGGATAGAGGAGGGTAATCAGCTCCTGAGAAACGAGAGGAGCTGGGGATAGAGGAGGGTAATCAGCTCCTGAGAAACGAGAGGAGCTGGGGATAGAGGAGGGTAATCCGCTCCTGAGAAACGAGAGGAGCTGGGGATAGAGGAGCGTAATCCGCTCCTGAGAAACGAGAGGAGCTGGGGATAGAGGAGGGTAATCCGCTCCTGAGAAACGAGAGGAGCTGGGGATAGAGGAGGGTAATCAGCTCCTGAGAAACGAGAGGAGCTGGGGATGGAGGAGGGTAATCAGCTCCTGAGAAACGAGTGGAGCTGGGGAGGGAGGAGGGTAATCCGCTCCTGAGAAACGAGAGGAGCTGGGGATAGAGGAGGGTTATCCGCTCCTGAGAAACGACAGGAGCTGGGGATAGAGGAGGGTAATCGGCTCCTGAGAAACGAGAGGAGCCGGGGATAGAGGAGGGTAATCCGCTCCTGAGAAACGAGAGGAGCTGGGGAGGGAGGAGGGTAATCAGCTCCTGAGAAACGAGAGGAGCTGGGGATAGAGGAGGGTAATCCGCTCCTGAGAAACTAGAGGAGCTTGGGATAGAGGAGGGTAATCGGCTCCTGAGAAACGAGAGGAGCTGGGGATAGAGGAGGGTAATCGGCTCCTGAGAAACGAGTGGAGCTGGGGATAGAGGAGGGTAATCCGCTCCTGAGAAACGAGAGGAGCTGGGGATAGAGGAGGGTAATCCGCTCCTGAGAAACGAGAGGAGCTGGGGATAGAGGAGGGTAATCGGCTCCTGAGAAACGAGAGGAGCTGGGGATAGAGGAGGGTAATCCGCTCCTGAGAAACGAGAGGAGCTGGGGATAGAGGAGGGTAATCGGCTCCTGAGAAACGAGAGGAGCTGGGGATAGAGGAGGGTAATCGGCTCCTGAGAAACGAGAGGAGCTGGGGATAGAGGAGGGTAATCCGCTCCTGAGAAACGAGAGGAGCTTGGGATAGAGGAGGGTAATCCGCTCCTGAGAAACGAGAGGAGCTGGGGATAGAGGAGGGTAATCCGCTCCTGAGAAACGAGAGGAGCTGGGGATAGAGGAGGGTAATCCGCTCCTGAGAAACGAGAGGAGCTGGGGATAGAGGAGGGTAATCGGCTCCTGAGAAACGAGAGGAGCTGGGGATAGAGGAGGGTAATCGGCTCCTGAGAAACGAGTGGAGCTGGGGATAGAGGAGGGTAATCCGCTCCTGAGAAACGAGAGGAGCTGGGGATAGAGGAGGGTAATCCGCTCCTGAGAAACGAGAGGAGCTGGGGATAGAGGAGGGTAATCCGCTCCTGAGAAACGAGTGGAGCTGGGGATAGAGGAGGGTAATCCGCTCCTGAGAAACGATAGGAGCTGGGGATAGAGGAGGGTAATCCGCTCCTGAGAAACGAGAGGAGCTGGGGATAGAGGAGGGTAATCAGCTCCTGAGAAACGAGAGGAGCTGGGGATAGAGGAGGGTAATCCGCTCCTGAGAAACGAGAGGAGCTGGGGATGGAGGAGGGTAATCAGCTCCTGAGAAACGAGAGGAGCTGGGGAGGGAGGAGGGTAATGAGCTCCTGAGAAACGAGAGGAGCTGGGGATAGAGGAGGGTAATCAGTTCCTGAGAAACGAGAGGAGCTGGGGATAGAGGAGGGTAATCCGCTCCTGAGAAACGAGAGGAGCTGGGGATAGAGGAGGGTAATCCGCTCCTGAGAAACGAGAGGAGCTGGGGATAGAGGAGGGTAATCGGCTCCTGAGAAACGAGAGGAGCTGGGGAGGGAGGAGGGTAATCGGCTCCTGAGAAACGAGAGGAGCTGGGGAGGGAGGAGGGTAATCCGCTCCTGAGAAACGAGAGGAGCTGGGGATAGAGGAGGGTAATCCGCTCCTGAGAAACGAGAGGAGCTGGGGATGGAGGAGGGTAATCCGCTCCTGAGAAACGAGAGGAGCTGGGGATAGAGGAGGGTAAGTGATGTAAGTGACGAGAGATCACTTCCGGCGCTTTCCGGAAAAGACCGAAGCGCCCGCGCCCTCAGATCACTTGGACGTGGCTGTGTTTACAAGAGGTAAAAACGATATAAATACTGTTCGTTTTCTCACACAAACCGCTCGTTTCGTGTCTTAGGCCATCAATGTGTACTTACATTTACGAGTCATTAAATCATGTTTAATTTGGACTTCTCTGTGCATGCTCTTTGAGGTGGTGACCATAGACCTGCATTATATGACTGACAGACAAGAATGGTTTGACCTAAAAATATCAAAATTGAAACTACTGCGGAAACAAAGACACCTACATCTTGGAAGCCCTTGAGGTAAGCTAAAACATACCAAAAATTAATTTCAAAGTGAACTATCCCTTTAAGTACTTTTAAAAACGAGTACTTCTGTACTTTTACTTCATAAAAATCGGTCTTTACAACTTTTACTTGTAATGGAGTAAAATTTGACCAGTAGTATCTGTGCTTTCACTCAAGCACGTAAGTTGTGTACTTTGTCCACCTCTGTGTCTAGACTAAAACAAGGCAAGATTTTGGCTGTCAGTGAAAATGTAATAGACATTTAAACCAGAGTCCAAAAAAACACTAGTCATCAATTAGATAACAAAGAAATTAAATGAAATGACTAGTCTATTCTTGGGCTCTGGTTTAGACGTCTATTACATTTTCACTGACAGCCCAAAATTGTGCCTTGTTTTAGCCTAGATAACAGGCCTGTGTTTGGACGCTATTAGACGTCTTTTAAACGCAAAATTGCTTGCTGGGATGTTTGCTGGGATATTCATACCTCGATGCACATCTAAGTCTATTGGCTCGTTCTAAACATCCACCTATCATATAAAAGAATCGCTAGTGTATGTATACCCACATAAAAGGACACAAACTTTGACATAGAAATGTCATTTGTCACAACAATCTTAACAGTTAAACATGATCAAAATCATGATTCAAAATGAAATAAAAATACACTTCACAAAATTCTATGTAAATAATTCTATTGAAAATACAGTTGTATTTGTTAATAGTTCCATCTTGTTTTTTTAAACACAAAATTGAACGAGTAATACAATTAATGCAATTTGCATACTTTGCCACATAAAAATAATTCAAAAACTAATTTCAAAATAAAACTTACTTTTTTTAAAGTATGCTCTTTACAGTACTGTAATATTTTCTGTTTTGTGTCTATGTAAATAATCTTTATCGAAAATAC
>NW_026607241.1:60000-65000 GCF_029890125.1 Rhinichthys klamathensis goyatoka | reverse complement strand
AGTCTCCCAAACACTCCCGACTCCAGTTTACACACCGTCCAAACCGCTCTACGGATGATGCAATATCCTCCAAGAACACACACACACACACACACACACACACACTCTAACGTCAGAGTGATGTTCATCCCACAGAAGCTGAACACAGTCCTCTGGTATCGGATCCTCCACTCTATTTTCTACTTGTTTTGGAATGTTCAGAGAAAAGGTAAAAGTAACATTCCCATGTTAGCGAAACAGAATGTTCGTTTAACGTTTGCAGAACAAGGAAAACAATAGTTTTGAACATTCTGACTTAATGTTTTCCTAACATAATCATGTTTTGATGGGTATAATCACATTTGAGGGTAAAACATGAGATTTGAGCCACATTTACTCACTGTTTAAAAAAAAGATTCTGCTGCCTCTGTGTCCACTGGAGTGTGAAGAGAGAGAGAGTGTGAAGGGAGAGAGAGAGAGAGAGAGAGAGAGAGAGAGAGAGAGAGAGAGAGAGAGAGAGAGAGAGAGAGAGAGAGAGAGAGAGAGAGAGAGAGAGAGAGAGTTGAGTTTGTTTCTGTGAACTCAGTTTGGTTTGACTGACAGGTTCATCATGGAGGTCTGTAGGGGATTGTGCTCTAATGAGAAATATCTATTCTAATGAATCTTAATTAAAAGCACATCATAAACCTGTGAACTAGTGCATGTGATTGAGTCGCACACACACACACACACACACACACACGGCTCAGGAAAGACTCAATCTGTCTGTGTTTCGACTTGACTGACAAACAACATGACACACAAAACACACAATCTACAGTACATATGTTGAAAACAAACACACACACACACACGGCAGCAGTGTGTGTGAACTCATGCGCAACATCAGAGAATCATAAACATGCAAAAGTGTTGTTAAATTATTAGAATATCAACTTTAAATCTTAGGGTAAATATTTGATGTGCAATAGTTTGGCTAACAATACAAGTTAATGTTAACCACAGATCTTATAGCTTAGATCCACTGGAAACACAATTAGTCTTCAAATGGGCCTTCAGATCGACGTCACGACTGAAGAGCTCAAACTCATCATCACTGCGAGAGAAACTAAACCAGTGTTTTCCACAGAGAAGGAACGCCAGCCCGAATAAACCTCCAGCTGACTGGATAACTAGTGGCCGGTGACGAGACGGTGACTAGCGGATCTCTCTGATTCCTGGATCACAAACACCAACCAGATGGAGGGAATAACTCATCGGAGAAATACATTACGGCACCGTCTAAACAAAGAGCGGCATCATGTTCCGTACTGTAATGAGAGAGAGAGAGAGGCCATTAAAGCTGCGGATATTCTTCTAAACTTCACTCGCTCTTTCTTCCTCTAAAATCACTCTGTCATAATGAGCGACCATTAACACTAAACACAGATCATCAGATATAAGAGCCACGACAGTAACCCTGTGTGTGTGTGTGTGTGTGTGTGTGTGTGTGTGGTTATTCTGTTTATCGTTTGTACAGCACTCAATATCACACAGGCCCAGGGGTCTACTAACCATTATATCTGGAGCTTTTTAGGAAATAATCATTATATTTTCATTTTCCATTATACTTAGCCACAGTGCAAAGAACATAAATTGTAGCCAGCCACATAAAACAGTGAAGACTGAGCAGAATCCTCTGCCCAACAGCTGTGTCGATCAAACGTGAAATAACCTGCAATGTTACTATAACTAGCAAATCCTTTCAGCAAATCAGGGGAGACGACTGAGTGATCTCATTAATATTCATGAGCTAACCCAGCTAACAGGGAACGTTCTGGGAATGTTCTCTCAAAGTTATGAACAAACGTTCTTCCAGTATGTTACAGTTTTTCTCAAATGCTAAAACACAAAAGCCAATCCTCTAAATCAAATGACCAGTTGTCTAAACACATTTACTAAATCTAGCCATCATTTTCCAATATCATAAACACATTTCACATGAAGACACAATTCACAAAACACAATCCTCCGTCTCATAAATCTTAACACATTTTTCCTTGCTAAAACACAAGTTGCAAAAGAACTCTGCTCATATTCTCAAATGAAAGCTCATGTGATGCAAAATGCTTGCCACAGTCAGCAATATTTGAACACAATGAACACACCTGGCGTCATTCATTACACACAACGACTCAAAATTGAAGACACTTGTTGCTAATGCTGTGACCACATGTATAAAAGCAAGTTCAGAGTGCACAGTTTGCTGAAGATTACAAACAAACACAATGGATGAAGGCAGAGTCAGGGAAGAGGAATTCGAGTCAGAGGAGGAGAAGAGCTGGCCATGGAAGAAGAGGAGCAGGCCAACGAGGAAGAGGAGAAGGTCCAGGAGGGAGAGCAAGACAACCTCGCACCATCATTACGGACGAGATGCGAGCAACAGTCATTGACCATGTCATTGTCCATGGCATGACAATGGCTGAAGCAGGACTAAGAGTCCATCCAAACCTGAGTAGGTTCACCGTGGCCACCATTATCAGGGCATTCAGACAACACAACAGGTATTGTCAACACATGTTTCTTTCTTTAGAGTTGAAAGAATGCCACATAGAGGTGGGAGGGTTGCCATATTTACAGTGGCACAAGAAACCCTCATTGTGGATATGGTTCGTGAGAACAACCTCATTAGACTCCGGGAGATCAGAGACAAAGTCATTGCCGATAATGTCAACTTTGAGAGCATTGATGATGTCAGCTTGGCCACAATAGACCGAGTTCTCCGGCGCCAAAAGATGCGGATGAAACAGGTCTATAGGGTTCCCTTTGAGCGCAACTCTGCGCGACACAAAGACCTACGTTACAAGTATGTGCAAGTAAGTATACATCCATGTTCACAGTACAGTTAGTGGACATACTGTGTTGCTCAGTGGCCTACAGTACTTCTGGACAATACTGTGCTACCTGATTGACTGTTGTTCTGAACACCTGTGCACTTTCACATTTTCACAGAGGATATTTACAGTTGGACGCGATGGCTAGACCTCATGAGTACCTCTTCCTGGATTAGGCTGGCTTCAACCTCCAGAAACGAAGGCAAAGAGGCCGTAACATCATTGGCCAAAGAGCCATCACTGAGGTTCCTGGCCAACGGGGGGGTTAATATTACTCTTTGTGCGGCCATGGGTTTGGAGGGGCTTGTCCACCGGCATGCTGTCCTTGGGTCTTACAACACCCAACGTCTCCTCACCTTCCTAGAGGAGCATTTATGTGATCATTTGGGACAATGTACGCTTTCACAGAACAAACCAAATCAGAGAGTGGTTCACCACCAACAGTAACCACTTTTTAAACGTCTGTCTGCCACCCTACTCCCCTTTCCTGAACCCTATAGAGGAGTTCTTCTCATCGTGGAGATGGAAGGTTTATGACAGACAACCATACACTAGAGAGAACCTCCTAAGGGCAATGGAGCTGGCCTGTGTTGACATCCCAGTGGAGGCCTTCGAAGGATGGATTCGCCATTCCAGGGCGTTTTTCCCACGGTGCCTGGCAAGAGACAATATAGCCTGTGATGTGGCCCGATGCCGCACAGTGATTGTGGTGTGTGTGTGGTGTGAATAAAGTAAATAAAAAACTTCACACCCTGATCATGTTTTCAAGAGTACTGTTGTGTGCAATAGATTCTGTTTTTGCATTGAGTTGTGTTACAGTAGTGTACATGCAGAATTTATACTCTTCATATGAAACTCACAAATCTAAATGCCTAATCCTCTGCAGAGATCTAAGAAGATCCATTACTGTAAAGTTTCTAAAAATATGCATTGGCAGTTATGAAACAAAGAACCTTCTCACAAATCGAGCATTGTGTTTTCAATTGTTTTGCTGTAGTGTGTAATGATGTGTATAGTGTTTACATTTTTGAAAGCTTCGAGCTGCTCTTTTGGTGTGAAAGTTTGAGTTTTGAAGTGAGAAGGTGTGGTTGTGTTTATGTAGCTTTAGAAAAGGGTGTTGTGTTTAGACATTGGGGAACATGGAGGAAACGTTTGTGAAATGTGTTTTAGCATTTGAGAAAAACTGTAATAGAAAGTTATCTATTTTTTTCAGAGTGTTTGATAATGGTTTTTTTTTTAATATTCCTTGTTTCGGAATATTCAGAGAACATTCAAAAGTAACATTCAGAGAACATTCAAAAGTAACGTTCAGAGAACATTCAAAAGGAACATTCAGAGAACATTCAAAAGTAACATTTAGAGAACATTCAAAAGTAACATTCAGAGAACATTCAAAAGTAACTTTCAGAGAACATTCAAAAGTAACATTCAGAGAACATTCTAAAGTAACGTTCAGAGAACATTCAAAAGTAACATTCAGAGAACATTCTAAAGTAACGTTCAGAGAACATTCTAAAGTAACATTCAGAGAACATTCTAAAGTAACGTTCAGAGAACATTCTAAAGTAACATTCAGAGAACATTCTAAAGTAACGTTCAGAGAACATTCTAAAGTAACATTCAGAGAACATTCAAAAGTAACGTTCAGAGAACATTCTAAAGTAACATTCAGAGAACATTCTAAAGTAACGTTCAGAGAACATTCTAAAGTAACATTCAGAGAACATTCTAAAGTAACATTCAGAGAACATTCAAAAGTAACATTCAGAGAACACTCAAAAGTAACGTTCAGAGAACATTCAAAAGTAACGTTCAGAGAACATTCTAAAGTAACATTCAGAGAACATTCAAAAGTAACATTCAGAGAACATTCTAAAGTAACGTTCAGAGAACATTCTAAAGTAACATTCAGAGAACATTCTAAAGTAACGTTCAGAGAACATTCTAAAGTAACATTCAGAGAACATTCAAAAGTAACGTTCAGAGAACATTCTAAAGTAACATTCAGAGAACATTCTAAAGTAACGTTCAGAGAACATTCTAAAGTAACATTCAGAGAACATTCTAAAGTAACGTTCAGAGAACATTCTAAAGTAACATTCAGAGAACATTCTAAAGTAACGTTCAGAGAACATTCTAAAGTAACAT
>NW_026607241.1:40000-55000 GCF_029890125.1 Rhinichthys klamathensis goyatoka | reverse complement strand
ATAATTCACACACACGTGTGTTATTGACTCAGAAACGACCCACTTCACCTTTAAAAACATGAAGCGCTGTGGAGCTGTTAGAGTGTGCTGGGCTTTACTGGCCTCGTGCCTGGACACACTGTGTGTGTGTGTGTGTGTGTGTGTGTGTGTGTATGTGTGTGTGTGTGTGTGTGTGTGTGTGTGTGTGTGTGTGTGTGTGTGTGTGTGTGTGTGTGTGTGTGAGAGAGAGATTTGAAATTCTAATGATCCATTGAACAACATGCAGTCCAAACACTTGTGTTGAAGCTGCTGAAATGAACTCTGTTACAACATTACACACACACACACACACACACACACACACACACAGATTGTGTTGTCAGATGCCGATTGGCTCAGGTAAACACTCGTTCAGCCAAAGACTCTAGAGCAGACCAGAACACACACCCCTAACACTGAGACTCAAACCTACTCTCTTCATCCAGTCCTCACTCAGCTCATCTACACACACACACACACACACACACACACACACACACACACACACACACACACACACACACACACACACACACACACACACACACACACACACACACACACAACACACACACAACACCCCGAACACTCAAGACTCAAACTCTCTTCATCTAAGCCTCACACAGCTCATCAAGAGCACGGGTTTTCAATCCCACAACAGCCAAACAGAAACACTTATCGGTGCTGTCTTTGAAAAATGCCTAATATTTGCTGAAAAAAATATATTGGTTGATCCCTAACTTAAAAAATGTGTAATATCAGCCGATACTGCGGTCGATCTCTAACTTAAAAAATGTGTAATATATGC
This sequence comes from Rhinichthys klamathensis goyatoka, assembly GCF_029890125.1. Taxonomy (NCBI): domain Eukaryota; kingdom Metazoa; phylum Chordata; class Actinopteri; order Cypriniformes; family Leuciscidae; genus Rhinichthys; species Rhinichthys klamathensis. The sequence continues at coordinate 54,174 of NW_026607241.1, read as the reverse complement.
CGATATAATGTTCTATCTCTAAATGAAAAATGCCTAATACATGCCGATATATCAGTCGATCCCCAAAAGAATTTGTTTTAATATTGGCCAATATATCGGTTGATTCCCAATTGAAAAAATGTGTAACATCAGCCGATATATCGGGCGATATATATATATATAAAGCCTAATATCGGCTAATATATCGGTTGATATATAAATAAAAAATGCCTAATATCGGCTAATATATCGGTTGATATATAAATAAAAAATGCCTAATATTGGCTAATATATTGGTTGATCCCTAACTGAAAAAACTGCCTAATATTGGCCGATATATCGGTCGATCCCTAACTTAGAAAATGTGTATATCGGTCGATCCCCAACTGAAAAAAATGGGTAATATATGGGTAATAACTTGTGTAATGTGTAATACACAAAATGTGGAAAATGTGTAATATAGGCTGGTATATTGGTCGAATCATTAGCTTTAATAGTCTATAAATAATCCTAAAGTAACACTGAGATAGATAGAGAGAAAGGTAAATAAACACACGGACAGGAAGCAAGGAGAGTGTGTGAGCTTTTGTTTTATTCTGTTCATGTCGTCTCAGCCGTTTCTGTCTGTACTGACTGACAGAGGTTTTATGGTCACAGCGTGTGTGTGTGTGTGTGTGTGTGTGTGTGTGTGTGTGCTGTGACGTTCCCTGAGATCTGACTGCTGTGTGCTTGACTGATCACTCACTGTCTGACAGACACACAGACAGGTTTTGCATTATAATTTCCCACCTGTAGAGTGACCCCACAGATCCCACACACACATTACAACACACATCACATATGATATTCCTACAGCATAAACACACACACACACACAACACACACACACATAGCAGCTTCATCCGTCTGGATAGGACAAAATGAGAGTGTAAAACGAGAGGGAAGAACAGAGCGCCATTTACCTCATAGTGTGTAATTACTTTGGCAAAAGACCATGACTGACAGAGAGAGAGAGAGAGAGAGAGAGGAGAGAGAGAGAGAGAGAGAGAGAGAGGGGAGAGAGAGAGAGAGAGAGAGAGAGAGAGAGAGAGGAGAGAGAGAGAGAGAGAGAGAGAGAGAGAGAGAGAGAGAGAACAAAGCAGGTGTTTAAACAGAGAAAAGAAGAGAGGACAACAATAAACAGCAGAAAAACACATGAATAATCCCGCATAGAGTTCATTCCACTCACACAGCCCCACCGTGACTAAAAACGAATTAAAATAAGACAAACCAAGCATTAAAATCAGCTCTCACAACTCAAGATATTTATTTTTAATTCACTATTTGATCAACTACGGATTCATGCGTGTACCTCTGGTGCTCTTCGGTAAAATTTTAAATTTGTATTTTTTTTCTTCATCTGAATGGTACGAAACATGGTAAAGGTTTTGGCACTTGCTGTGTGAACACAAATAACTCCTGGCCATGATCTGAACAGGTTTAATGGTGCTGATAACAACAGTCACACTTGTGTTTCTGCGGTCAGAAATGACGCACTGGAAATGAATGTAGAGTTTCCTCTAGTGGAAGCGTGTGGAACTGCAGCCGAACACACTCTCACTGAACGCTCGTTTACTGAGAGATCAGACTCACATTTTAATTTTTATGGCTTTGATCTTCTTGCGGTTTTAGAGTAAAATCTGATTTTGAAAATATATATTTCATATAAAAATGTTAAATAATATTTTTGCACATTTTTCATTACAATAAAAGTACAATTCTGTAACTTTTTTATAAGCTGCCTTTTTAACTTTTTAAAACTTTTTTCTCTTCAGCAATAATCTGCCAAGTGTCGTGTTTGAGAAGAGATCAAACTTCAGTCTGTCGCTCTAAAGCGTTCCAGATTCTCCACAGTTTCAGCTGGACATTAAATATTCAGGTTTATGCTCAAGAAGTGAATAAATGGATTATAAATACAGCGAAAATATAATTTAGGACCATAAAATCCCGTAAATACAAGATGTAAACTAATAAAACATTATCAAACTAAAATTTAGTAGATTCATTTCATTGAAATAAAAAATGTATTTCTGACCGACACATGAGGAGCAGTAGACGGTTATTAAAACTCCATGAGCATTTTTATAATGAATATACATTTTAAGGATATAGATTCTTTTGTGGCAGAAACAGGCTTCCATACTTGCCAGATTCCTGAAATGACACTTATGAAAAGCTGTAAACAGACTTTTCATTCCAGACTCGTGAATGAAAATGTGCACACAACAAAACACTGAGGTTACGTGCGAGCAGCCAATCAGATTCAAGCACAAAGATCTTTCATGCACAGTCACTGAACACACTATTATTTCATTATGTTTATCGCTAACCAAAGCACAATGTGTGTGAAGAGATTCTCATGAATGCGTGATTGAGAGAGAACTGAGAACTCGTAGCTCATATCCATCCCGAACACACTGATTATTACACAAGAAAACAAACACAATCTAGAGGAAATATGACGGCGAGCTGATTTCATTTCCTTCCTCTCGTGAGGGATATTTATAGAGCAGGTGAAGCCCGTAGATCTGCAGAATGATGAGAGCGATCAATATTACTGAGTGTGTGTGTTTGTGTGTGTGTGTGTGTGTGTGTGTGTGTGTGTGTGTGTCTTTGTGAGAGAGAGCGTGTGCGTGTGTGTGTGTGTGTGTGTGTGTGTGTGTACAGTTCGACCTGAGGGAAAGTAAAAAGTGAAAATGTTTAGGGTAGTTTGAAGGCACAACGGTCACATTTCAGCCGTTCGAACAGAACGATGGGTTTATCACGGCCTGTTCAGAGTCTGTCTGTGTGTGTGTGTGTGTGTGTGTGTGTGTGTGTGTGTGTGTGTGTGTGTGTGTGTAAGTATTTGTGTGTGTGTTCGAACAGAACGATGGATTTCTCACGGCCTGTTCCGAGGAAAAGAGCAGTTAATAACATGCCGTTTAGCAGAAAATGTCAGAGGAAAAGAGCCACACACACAGACACACACACACACACACCTCACGTAACCTTCAGCGGCCCGAAACTGAGATCCACCCGAAACTCAAGACACAAGCCTCAGACGAATGATGAGATGATGAAGGAGGAGTGGAAGCTGAGAGAGAGAGATGAGGAGACGTCATTAAACGCCTCTTTCTTCTGGGGTCAGGGGGTCTTTACTGTGTTTCTAATGAAAGGTTCAGTTTTTCCATATTATTTCCATATTAAAACAGTGGAAGAGATTGTCTGCTGAATCCCACTGAAAGCCTCACAATCAGAATTTCATTTCAGTAACTTCAAAACCGGAAAAAAGTCCCGCAAATCTACATTTCTAATTGGTCTGGACACACACACACACACACACACACACACACACACACACACACTGTTTAACTGAACGCTGTGTGTGTGTGTGTGTGTGTGTGTGTGTGTGTGTGTGTGTGTGTGTGTGTGTGACTCTGAGCAACACACAGCGGTATTTCGTATTTCGTTTTCGAATGAATCCGCGTTTTGAATCAATAGGGTGAAACAATGATTCAATAGCCGCGTTTCCACTGTTGGCCCAAAAGCGGGCGAGCTAGTGCATACCAGGGCCAGTCGCTTTTCTACTGTCACTCCCGGGGCTTCCTCTGGGCCAGCGGCCGTGGTTTGTGGCCCGCGGAATACCCCGGTCCTAAGCGGGCCGGATCGGGCTTGTGGAGCGGTTGCGAACAGAGGAAGAGTTTACCAGAGTCTGGAGACGCCAGCGCCGGGTGATTCCACCTAACATCCGCATTAAAGAATTTTAGCTCAAAACTCAATTTCATGTTTGAATGCCTTCTGTTTGTAATCCGGTGTGGATTCTGATCACCGAATATAGTAGAAATATTTATACGCAATGCAAAAGACAATGCATGTCGCTAACCCATAGTAAACATGGTAAATATGAACGGTTGACGAAATCAGACAAATCATAAAGGCCATCACAATCATGTTTTGATTTTATCTGTCAGTAGCCTAAGTCTCGTCCCTTTATACCAGACTATCAAAAAATAAAGCAACTTTTTTTGGGGGGAGCTTCCTTTTTTTCTCTGACTGAAAATATATCTAGCCTACTGGGAGAGAGTGCTAAAGCTCCTCAGGTTGTATTTTTAATGGCATATGCTATTTGTAGAAATTATCATTTTTCTAAATGTGATGTAAATATGTCCTGTAACTACCAAAATTTGTTGGTGAAATGATGTTTTTTGTGTGATGCTGTTCCAGAAAGGCGTGTTACGGGTGTGTTTTAGTGAAGCGCTGTGGAGCTTCTGGCCCAACAGTGGAAACGCAGCAGGTTTTGGGCTCGGTGTTCCAGACCTGAGGCTATTAGCCCCCCCGTTTAAAGCTCATTCATAAAGAGAGCCATGTGTTTTCACGGCGCCACTTCAAGTAAAAAACACCTAATCTCTTCATTCCTGAATCAATCAGCTTCATTCCTGAATCAATCAGCTGAATCAATCAGCTTCATTCCTTCATTCCTGAATCAATCAGCTTCATTCCTGAATCAATCAGCTTCATTCCTGAATCAATCAGCTGAGTCAATCAGCTTCATTCCTTCATTCCTGAATCAATCAGCTGAATCAATCAGCTTCATTCCTTTATTCCGGAATCAATCAGCTTCATTCCTTTATTCCTGAATCAATCAGCTGAATCAATCAGCTTCATTCCTTTATTCCTGAATCAATCAGCTTCATTCCTGAATCAATCAGCTTCATTCCTGAATCAATCAGCTTCATTCCTGAATCAATCACCTTCATCCCTGAATCAATCAGCTGAATCAATCAGCTTTATTCCTGAATCAATCAGCTTCATTCCTGAATCAATCAGCTTCATTCCTTCATTCCTGAATCAATCACCTTCATCCCTGAATCAATCAGCTGAATCAATCAGCTTAATTCCTGAATCAATCAGCTTAATTCCTGAATCAATCAGCTTAATTCCTGAATCAATCACCTTCATTCCTGAATCAATCACCTTCATTCCTTCATTTCTGAATCAATCACCTTCATACCTTTATTCCTGAATCAATCAGCTGAATCAATCAGCTTCATCCCTGAATCAATCAGCTGAATCAATCAGCTTTATTCCTGAATCAATCAGCTTCATTCCTGAATCAATCAGCTTCAATCAGCTTTATTCCTGAATCAATCAGCTTAATTCCTGAATCAATCACCTTCATTTCTGAATCAATCAGCTTCATTCCTGAATCAATCACCTTCATTTCTGAATCAATCAGATTCATTCCTGAATCAAGCAGCTTCATTCCTTCATTCCTGAATCAATCAGCTTCATTCCTGAATCAATCAGCTGAATCAAGCAGCTTCATTCCTTCATTCCTGAATTAATCAGCTTCATTCCTGAATCAATCACCTTCATCCCTGAATCAATCAGCTGAATCAATCAGCTTTATTCCTGAATCAATCAGCTTAATTCCTGAATCAATCAGCTTAATTCCTGAATCAATCAGCTTCATTCCTGAATCAATCAGCTTCATTCCTTCATTCCTGAATCAATCACCTTCATCCCTGAATCAATCAGCTGAATCAATCAGCTTTATTCCTGAATCAATCAGCTTAATTCCTGAATCAATCAGCTTCATTCCTGAATCAATCACCTTCATTCCTGAATCAATCACCTTCATTCCTTCATTTCTGAATCAATCACCTTCATACCTTCATTCCTGAATCAATCAGCTTCATTCCTGAATCAATCAGCTGAATCAATCAGCTTCATCCCTGAATCAATCACCTTCATTCCTTCATTTCTGAATCAATCACCTTCATACCTTCATTCCTGAATCAATCAGCTTCATTCCTGAATCAATCAGCTGAATCAATCAGCTTCATTCCTGAATCAATCACCTTCATTTCTGAATCAATCAGATTCATTCCTGAATCAAGCAGCTTCATTCCTGAATCAATCAGCTGAATCAATCAGCTTCATTCCTGAATCAATCAGCTGAATCAATCAGCTTCATTCCTGAATCAATCAGCTGAATCAATCAGCTTCATTCCTGAATCAATCACCTTCATTTCTGAATCAATCAGATTCATTCCTGAATCAAGCAGCTTCATTCCTTCATTCCTGAATCAATCAGCTTCATTCCTGAATCAATCAGCTGAATCAATCAGCTTCATTCCTGAATCAATAAGCTTCATTCCTGAATCAATCACCTTCATCCCTGAATCAATCAGCTGAATCAATCAGCTTTATTCCTGAATCAATCAGCTTAAATCCTGAATCAATCAGCTTCATTCCTGAATCAATCAGCTTCATTCCTTCATTCCTGAATCAATCACCTTCATCCCTGAATCAATCAGCTGAATCAATCAGCTTAATTCCTGAATCAATCAGCTTAATTCCTGAATCAATCAGCTTCATTCCTGAATCAATCACCTTCATTCCTGAATCAATCACCTTCATTCCTTCATTTCTGAATCAATCACCTTCATACCTTCATTCCTGAATCAATCAGCTTTATTCCTGAATCAATCAGCTGAATCAATCAGCTTCATCCCTGAATCAATCACCTTCATTCCTTCATTTCTGAATCAATCACCTTCATACCTTCATTCCTGAATCAATCAGCTTCATTCCTGAATCAATCAGCTGAATCAATCAGCTTCATCCCTGAATCAATCAGCTGAATCAATCAGCTTTATTCCTGAATCAATCAGCTTCATTCCTGAATCAATCAGCTTCAATCAGCTTCATTCCTGAATCAATCAGCTTAATTCCTGAATCAATCACCTTCATTTCTGAATCAATCAGCTTCATTTTTGAATCAATCACCTTCATTTCTGAATCAATCAGCTTCATTCCTGAATCAATCAGCTGAATCAATCAGCTTCATTCCTGAATCAATCAGCTGAATCAATCAGCTTCATCCCTGAATCAACCAGCTGAATCAATCCGCTTTTTTCCTGAATCAATCAGCTTCATTCCTGAATCAATCAGTTGAATCAATCAGCTTCATCCCTGAATCAATCAGCTGAATCAATCAGCTTCATTCCTGAATCAATCAGCTTCATTCCTGAATCAATCAGCTTCATTCCTGAATCAATCAGCTTCATTCCAGAATAAATCAGCTTCATTCCTTCACTCCTGAATCAATCACCTTCATTCCTTCATTCCTGAATCAATCAGCTGAATCAATCAGCTTCTTTCCTGAATCAATCAGCTGACTCAATCAGCTTTATTCCTGAATCAATCACCTTCATTCCTTCATTCCTGAATCAATCAGCTTTTTTCCTGAATCAATCAGCTTCATTCCTGAATCAATCAGCTTCATTCCTGAATCAATCAGCTTTATTCCTGAATCAATCAGCGGACTCAATCAGCTTTATTCCTGAATCAATCACCTTCATTCCTTCATTCCTGGATCAATCAGCTTTTTTCCTGAATCAATCAGCTTCATTCCTGAATCAATCACCTTCATTCCTGAATAAATCAGCTTTATTCCTGAATCAATCAGCTTCATTCCTTCATTCCTGAATCAATCATTCCTTCATTCCTGAATCAATCATTCCTTCATTCCTGAATCAATCACCTTCATTCTGGAATCAATCAGCTTCATTCCTGAATCAATCAGCTTCATTCCTGAATCAATCAGCTTCATTTCTGAATCAATCACCTTCATTTCTGAATCAATCAGCTTCATTCCTTCATTCCTGAATCAATCACCTTCATTCCTGAATCAATCACCTTCATTCCTGAATCAATCACCTTCATTCCTGAATCAATCACCTTCATTCCTGAATCAATCACCTTCATTCTGGAATCAATCAGCTTCATTCCTGAATCAATCAGCTTCATTCCTGAATAAATCAGCTTCATTCCTGAATCAATCAGATTCATTCCTGAATCAACCAGCTTCATTCCTTCATTCCTGAATCAATCACCTTCATTCTGGAATCAATCATTCCTTCATTCCTGAATCAATCACCTTCATCCCTGAATCAATCACCTTCATTCTGGAATCAATCAGCTTCATTCCTGAATCAATCAGCTTCATTCCTGAATCAATCAGCTTCATTCCTGAATCCATCAGCTTCATTCCTGAATCAATCAGCGCCATTCCTTCCTTCCTGAATCAATCAGCTTCATTCCTGAATCAATCAGCTTCATTCCTGAATCAATCAGCTTCATTCCTGAATCAATCAACTTCATTCCTGAATCAATCAGCTTCATTCCTGAATCAATCAGCTTCATTCCTGAATCAATCAGCTTCATTCCTTCATTCCTGAATCAATCATTCCTTCATTCCTGAATCAATCATTCCTTCATTCCTGAATCAATCACATTCATTCTGGAATCAATCAGCTTCATTCCTGAATCAATCAGCTTCATTCCTGAATCAATCAGCTTCATTCCTGAATCAATCAGCTTCATTCCTGAATCAATCAGCTTCATTCCTGAATCAATCAGCTGAATCAATCAGCTTCATTCCTGAATCAATCACCTTCATTTCTGAATCAATCAGATACATTCCTGAATCAACCAGCTTCATTCCTGAATCAATCAGCTTCATTCCTGAATCAATCAGCTGAATCAATCAGCTGAATCAATCAGCTGAATCAATCAGCTGAATCTCTGAATCAATCAGCTGAATTAATCAGCTTCATTCCTGAATCAATCAGCTGAATCAATCAGCTTCATTCCTGAACCAATCAGCTGAATCAATCGGCTTCATCCCTGAATCAATCAGCTGAATCAATCAGCTTCATCTCTGAATCAATCAGCTTCATTCCTGAATTAATCAGCTGAATCAATCAGCTTCATCCCTGAATCAATCAGCTGAATCAATCAGCTTCATTCCTGAATCAATCAGCTGAATCAATCAGCTTCATCCCTGAATCAATCAGCTGAATCAATCAGCTTCATTCCTGAATCAATCAGCTGAATCAATCAGCTTCATTCCTGAATCAATCAGCTGAATCAATCAGCTTCATCCCTGAATCAATCAGCTGAATCAATCAGCTTCATCCCTGAATCAATCAGCTGAATCAATCAGCTTCATTCCTGAATCAATCAGCTGAATCAATCAGCTTCATTCCAGAATCAATCAGCTTCATTCCTTCACTCCTGAATCAATCACCTTCATTCCTTCATTCCTGAATCAATCAGCTGAATCATTCAGCTTCATTCCTGAATCAATCAGCTGACTCAATCAGCTTTATTCCTGAATCAATCAGCTTCATTCCTTCATTCCTGAATCAATCAGCTTTTTTCCTGAATCAATCAGCTTCATTCCTGAATCAATCAGCTTTATTCCTGAATCAATCAGCTTCATTCCTGAATCAATCAGCTTCATTCCTTCATTCCTGAATCAATCATTCCTTCATTCCTGAATCAATCACCTTCATTCTGGAATCAATCAGCTTCATTCCTGAATCAATCATTCCTTCATTCCTGAATCAATCACCTTCATCCCTGAATCAATCACTTTCATTCTGGAATCAATTAGCTTCATTCCTGAATCAATCAGCTTCATTTCTGAATCAATCAGCTTCATTCCTGAATCAATCAGCGTCATTCCTTCATTCCTGAATCAATCAGCTTCATTCCTGAATCAATCAGCTTCATTCCTGAATCAATCAGCTTCATTCCTGAATCAATCAGCTTCATTCCTTCATTCCTGAATCAATCATTCCTTCATTCCTGAATCAATCATTCCTTCATTCCTGAATCAATCACCTTCATTCCTGAATCAATCACCTTCATTCTGGAATCAATCAGCTTCATTCCTGAATCAATCAGCTTCATTCCTGAATCAATCAGCTTCATTCCTGAATCAATCACCTTCATTCCTGAATCAATCAGCTTCATTCCTGAATCAATTACCTTCATTCCTGAATCAATCAGCTGAATCAATCAGCTTTATTCCTGAATCAATCAGCTTCATTCCTGAATCAATCAGCTTCAATCAGATTCATTCCTGAATCAATCAGCTTCATTCCTGAATCAATCACCTTCATTTCTGAATCAATCAGCTTCATTCCTGAATCAATCACCTTCATTTCTGAATCAATCAGATTCATTCCTGAATCAACCAGCTTCATTCCTTCATTCCTGAATCAATCAGCTTCATTCCTGAATCAATCAGCTTCATTCCTGAATCAATCAGCTGAATCAATCAGCTGAATCAATCAGCTTCATTCCTGAATCAATCAGCTGAATCAATCAGCTTCATTCCTGAATCAATCAGCTGAATCAATCAGCTTCATTCCTGAATCAATCAGCTGAATCAATCAGCTTCATCCCTGAATCAATCAGCTGAATCAATCAGCTTCATTCCTGAATCAATCAGCTGAATCAATCAGCTTCATTCCTGAATCAATCAGCTGAATCAATCAGCTTCATTCCAGAATCAATCAGCTTCATTCCTTCACTCCTGAATCAATCACCTTCATTCCTTCATTCCTGAATCAATCAGCTGAATCAATCAGCTTCTTTCCTGAATCAATCAGCTGACTCAATCAGCTTTATTCCTGAATCAATCAGCTTCATTCCTTCATTCCTGAATCAATCAGCTTTTTTCCTGAATCAATCAGCTTCATTCCTGAATCAATCAGCTTCATTCCTGAATCAATCAGCTTTATTCCTGAATCAATCAGCTTCATTCCTGAATCAATCAGCTTCATTCCTGAATCAATCAGCTTCATTCCTTCATTCCTGAATCAATCATTCATTCATTCCTGAATCAATCAGCTTCATTCTGGAATCAATCAGCTTCATTCCTGAATTAATCAGCTTCATTCCTGAATCAATCAGCTTCATTCCTGAATCAATCACCTTCATTTCTGAATCAATCAGCTTCATTCCTTCATTCCTGAATCAATCACCTTCATTTCTGAATCAATCAGCTTCATTCCTTCATTCCTGAATCAATCAGCTTCATTCCTGTATCAATCAGCTTCATTCCTGAATCAATCACCTTCATTCCTGAATCAACCAGCTTCATTCCTTCATTCCTGAATCAATCACTTTCATTCATTCATTCCTGAATCAATCACCTTCATTCCTGAATCAATCAGCTTCATTCCTTCATTCCTGAATCAATCAGCTTCATTCCTGAATCAATCAGCTTCATTCCTGAATCAATCAGCTTCATTCCTGAATCAATCAGCTTCATTCCTGAATCAATCAGCTTCATTCCTTCATTCCTGAATCAATCATTCCTTCATTCCTGAATCAATCATTCCTTCATTCCTGAATCAATCACCTTCATTCCTGAATCAATCACCTTCATTCTGGAATCAATCAGCTTCATTCCTGAATCAATCAGCTTCATTCCTGAATCAATCACCTTCATTCCTGAATCAATCAGCTTCATTCCTGAATCAATCAGCTTCATTCCTGAATCAATCACATTCATTCCTGAATCAGTCAGCTTCATTCCTGAATCAATCAGCTTCATTCTAGAATGCAATGACTCACTCATTTAGAATGTTGGTAATCAAACTGTTTTGGTCTGAAAATATATTTAAATATCAATTCAGATGCATTTTCTGGAAGAAAAATCATGGTCGTTGAAGCCTAAAAGTAAAAGCTCCAATCAATCAAATTGGTTTCTTGAACATGACAATGAGTTCACTGTACTAAAATGGCCCCCACAGTCACCAGATCTCAACCCAATAGAGCATCTTTGGGATGTGGTGGAACGGGAGCTTCGTGCCCTGGATATGCATCCCACAAATCTCCATCAACTGCAAGATGCTATCCTATCAATATGGGTCAACATTTCTAAAGAATGCTTTCAGCACCTTGTTGAATCAATGCCACGTAGAATTAAGGCAGTTCTGAAGGCGAAAGGGGGTCAAACACAGTATTAGTAAGATGTTCCTAATAATCCTTTAGGTGAGTGTATATACACAGTACTGTGCAACACTTTAGGCAAGTCAGTATTTTCACAAAAAAATGGTTTTATTATATTTTATATCTTTTGCTGTAGTTTCGGTAGGTAATATCAGTTCACATTTTTTAAACATTCATTTTGACATTAATTGTAATAATCCAGTGATATTTTTAGAGAAGAAACTAAGACAGACTGAATATAGAAGAACTGGATTAAATATTTTATTGGTCCAATGAGTATTCCATTTAATTTACAACTTGCACCATATTATATTAAATCATTTAAATGTCTTATGATTTAGTTTAACATTTACAACCTGTGATATGTTTAGGAATATTAAAGATTATCATAAGAAGGGCTTATTTTTAACAGTTTTTCAGCGTATTTGTTGCTGTATGGACTCACAGAAACACTGAAATTCACGCGTATGTTTGTGAATCTTCCCAAAGCTGATGTTTCCGGCAAACTCACTCAGCTGAAAATCACTAAATGTGGTTTCCAGCGGTGACAGCAAACGGATAATTGAATGGAGAGGATGAAAAATGAAAAGATGAAAAATAAATGAGTGTGTTTTCCACCCTGATGCGCCGCTGATGTTTACCTTTGCTCTCTCTTCCCACTGTGAGACAGGGAAAAAAACATGGAAAACACTCCGGAGGGACCAAACTACTTCTCTCTCTCTCTCTCTCTCTCTCTCTCTCTCTCTCTCTCTCTCTCTCTCTCTCTCTCTCTCTCTCTCTCTTACATACACACTCACTCTCTCTTTCAAAGAACCCCTGGATTTTATCACTTCATCTCTGAAGCGTCACGAACGGATGCCTCACAGGACTGATATTTAGCCAGCAGGACAGGGGTTACGAGTGTGTGTGTGTGTGTGTGTGTGTGTGTGCATCTCTCTCTGGTCGAGTTCACTGAACCATGTGCTTCAACCAGAGAATGAAAAACAAATGTAAAAGCAAACTGTTCCTAAAGCTCACTCGCTGTCCAGTGCCTATATAGGCATTATACTATATATATATACATTATAGCTTTGTTTCAGACTATATGTTCCTTATTGCTTTATCTTATTGTTTGATTATTTTTATTTTATTTTCTATTGTATTGTTTTATTATTTTGATTATTATTATTTATTAAAATTTTTCAGACAATTTTAATCTGCTTTTGCTGACTGTCTAGACGACATTAAAGTACTTTCCTTTGGCCATACTTAACACTCTGGGGTGGTTCGGCCCAAATGGACCTGAAGCATTTAAATAAAAAATTTTTTTTAAATCATAGCTTAATCGGAATGGTCCGAAATTTGGTGACTTTGTTGGTACTTGGTATATGAACACCCCAAAAAATTGGGGACAGGATTTAAATAGTCTAAGTGGTTGTAAAAAAAAAAAGTCACCTAAAAAAATGGACCTTCGGGTCCAAATGGACCCGCATAGGAAATGAATGGGAAATTGGCAAAAATGTGAAAATACAGAGTTTTTTTGTGCGTACAATCTACAAATTAGCCACGATCCAGAAAAAAAGCACACAACAGTGAAGGGGTGAATCTATAAAACATCAAGAGTGCAAAACAGACACATCCACACACACACACACACATAAACACACTTTTATACACATAAACACTAATAAATTCAGATTACATATGGGTTTTGAATTTTTAAAATGCTCAGTTTGTCCACCAGATGGCATCCATCTCATTTCAAAAATTGCTTTAATGAGGCCTAGGCTTGACTCTAAAATGAAATACAGCTTTAAAAAATAAAATAATAATAACAATAATTTATATTATATTCAATGGGGAAAAAATGGGTCATAATAATTGCATTAATATTAATTATAAATCATTTTTATTTTTATTAAAAAAAAATTATAAATCATTTTTTATTATTATTATCTCAAAACACCAAAAAAGAAAATATTTTTTTTAATAAAAAACAAGTAAAAAAAAAAATTATGATTTTTTTTTTAAAGTAACAACAGGTCGTTTTTTGCTCTCGGGCTCCCCCTACAGTTGGGGAACAGTATTGTCCTCTACTACTGTCGTAAACTGTCATCCTACATGCACGTGCATTTGTTGACAACCATGATAGCCCTGAACACTGTAGGAGGAGGTCACATGCAGGTGTTCCCGCGTGTGTGAAATGTCTTCATCCCAGGTACAGTGGCATATATTTCAGCATGTCATATGAATATAATTTCATGTGTTTTATTTTTTTTATAACGACAAATGATCGCGTTTACAAGCCAGCGTCATTATAGTAGCCTAGTCTATTGGTTACCGTTTTACTGAATCTATATGATACTTCAATGCAATGTTTG
>NW_026607241.1:12500-35000 GCF_029890125.1 Rhinichthys klamathensis goyatoka | reverse complement strand
CTGGTTGAAAGGATCCAAAGATCCATGTAGACTTTAATATTGAGTTGAACATTTTGTTCATGAAAACAAATTAACATGCGTTTTTTTCAGATTATATTTAGTTTTGCTTGGAAAAAGCTGGCCCAAACCAGTTTTATTTCATCAATTACTGAAATAATGAAATATTTAGTAATAAACTTTTATGATAGAAATATCACTAGGCTACATGTAACTAAATCATTTAATTCCTTCATTATCAACACTGTCTAGAATAGCGATTTAAGTGTGAATTGCGACTTCTCTTTGTGTTAAGTCAGCCTCAGACTCCGATAGCCTGTGGGGGGTTGGAGGGACAGTTCAGTGCTGTATCGAGCGCGCAGGACAATAGGCATAGGTGTTAATGTTCCTCTTTCATATGGAGAGCGAGGGAGACTAAATAAACTTGTTAAAAAGAGATTCAGCGCGAGAGAGGCAAAGAAAAACGCATGTTTTAATTTAATTATGTTGCTTTGGACAATTTTCGTTTTGTAGGCCTACTGTTTTAATTGTTTAATATAGCTGTCATTTCTTTGGCAATACAAATTTAAAATGTCGCAAGAATAAGATTAGCCTAGTGTTTCTTATTTTGCATCGCAAAAGAAATAAACTCTAAACCCGATGCAACCCTGTTTTAAATTAAAAAAACTGTCCCGACACTTTATTTAAACCTTGAAATGTTCGAACTTGGTTTCAAACTTAAGTAATTTTAGTGTTCTTTTACATTACACAATAATTTAGCAGACTAAAGACGAGCTTCTTCATTTTCATTTTCTGATGCAATCGGCTGACAATCTTCCTTCATCAGTTTTTGTCGTTTGTGCAGCGGCTGCGGTTCTACAGGAATGTAGCAAATTTATGTTGTAATAATAATTAAACAAAACTCTTGACTTTAAATAAGTAAACAGTTATAAACAGTTAGCTATTTAAGCATCAAGAAGGTTAAATATAAACGCTGTTGGCCAACATCAGTTAACAACATGTATGCTACATTGAGATTCGATCTCGAGTCGATTGAAGCTCCTCGAAGCTCGTGTTGTTGCGTTAACCACTGAGCTATCGTCTGTACGTCTGTAAATGTTTTTATTGCAATGTTTTACTTTTTCATTATTTATTCAATTTCATTTCAGTAGCCTAATTTCAGTATTGTGATTATGAATTATTTTAACTATACGTTTCACTTGTTGAATTCATCTGCTACCAGCTTTCAATCGCTCTGAATCAGTGCGGTGCGGCAGCAGATTACGCATTAGAGAGAATAAACAAACACTTTTCAGAGTCTATGATTGTAGCGCCTCTTGGCGGTAAAAGGCAGAAAATACACCCCAAATTTTACCGCCGCGGTGGAACGGCTGATGTGGGCGTTGTCATGGCTTGCCTCACATTTGCGTTTGAATAGCGCGCGTCCTCCGTGGGCGTGTCAGATTAACGCGTAATGAAGTGTAATGAGCTGGGGAAAAAAAATCTGACAGCACTCTCTTTTCGTACAGATTACATAAACTGAGAATATTTGTTTTTTATATAAATTACATCATTGAAAAGAAGAGAATTCAAGCTTCATAAAGAAAAATCTCTCGTGCCTGTATGACAAGTATTTGCAGAGTTAGAGTTAATTTTTCGGACGTGTTTCAGAATGGACTGCACTGACAGAGAGAAGGCAAAACTCGCATCATGTTTATTTTTCTTTATTTGACAAAAAGCACAAAACTTTGTTTTTATTGTGAGTATACAGAAAAATAATAGACAATTAACAAGATCGATTGATGTATAACACTTATATGTACGATCAAAATCAACAGAGTATTTTAAGTCTATTTTTCTGCTATGTGAAAAAAAAACGGCAAAACGCGCGGGCGCGTTTCTGGTCCCCAGAGGGTTAAAACCATATTTATTTACCAGTAACTTTTTTTCGATTCCTCATGTATAAAAACCTGCCCTACTTTTTTTTTCTTATGGAATAATATCGTGATTAACTGGGAAACGCATTACAGGAGTAAAACGGGTTTGTATCGGCATTTAACATTTAATAGGCATGAAAATAATAATGTCATAGAGCAACATCTGCTTCATGCAAAAATATAATTTCTTATTTCTCTCTCCTGCTTTCAGGGTGAAATATGAGCATGTTCAGAACGCTTTTCCAGAGACTCATCTCTCACACACACACACACACACACTCACACACACACACACACACACACACACACACACACACACACACACACACAGACACAGACACACACACACACACACACACACACACACACACACACACACACACACACACACACACACACACACACACTCACTCACACACTCACAGGGTTAATGTAAATGTGAGTTCTCTCCAGCTCAGGTTTCTCAGTAATACACAGAGCTCCTGCCCGACACGTTTAACTCTTCATGTTGGTTTCGTCGGATGATCTGAAACCATTTCTAAAAGAGCTTCATTTGTTTCCGCTTTAAAAACGCTTCAGATTTAAAGAAATTAAAGGCACTTCTAATTGGTGCAAATCAGTGAAACTCTGTCAGGAAACAGTAGGTCTGCATTGCATATTGATTTGTTGCATCGTGAAGTTTTTGTAACTAAGTACATTTTCAGAAACATGTAACTGAACATAAGGATTTTTACGAAGATTTTGATTTCTCATGTTGGTCATAATAAAATGCTACAGTTTTACAAGTTAATCATCTGTTTTTTTCTCCTTTAAAACTGGTCATGACTTCTTGTTTTAAAAGAGAATAGAGATCCAGCCAAAAAAGAAAATGGTCAACTCTTACTCCTCATCATGTCAATCCAAACGCATAAGACTTTTCAAAACACAAACTAAGATAAAAACTTAGAAAAAACTAACCAAAACTAATCCATACGAATCAAGCAGTTTATTCGAAGTCTTGCTTTATACGAAGAGATTTAATAGGCTTTTACTCACTTATAAACACACATCACAATATTCTAAGTGTGTGTGTGTGTGTGTGTGTGTGTGTGTGTGTGTGTGTGTGTGTGTGTGTGTGTGTGTGTGTGTGTGTGTGTGTGTGTGTGTGTGTGTGTGTGTGTGTGTGTGTGTGAGTGAGTATGTGAGTGTGTGTCAGTTTGCGTGTGTGTGTGTGTGTGTGTCTGTGTGAGTAAGTGAGTATGTGAGTGATTGTATGTGTGTGTGTATGTGAGTGTGTGTCAGTTTGCGTGTGTGTGTGTGTGTGTGTGTTCTCCTTCCCGTACCCTTGAGTTCATTACACTGAATATAAAGCTCTTCTAATGGAGCTTAAAGACCAGATTCATCCATCCATCTCTCTCTCCGTCTATAAAGCCCTCTCTTCATCTCACACACACACACACACACTCTTCATCTTGTCCTCTTCTCTTTCATCCAGGCTCTTAAACGCTCCCTCGCTCCTGCCAAACACGCCTCACTAATAAATCCATCACATAAACGCCAGCTCACATGTTCACGCCCACTTCCACTGTGATTACGCTCAGCCAGACCAGAAGTGTTTCTGATTGGCCGATCAACATCATGTGACCATCGGCTGAAGGTCAGTCATTCATTCCCAAACTTTAGAATATTTTTTTAAAGGTGTCATATTATTTTAATATGTTCCTTAAGGTTCATTTATAATGTTAAAAAAGTTTTTGCACAATAAAAAACAAATTTGTACGCGGAAAAACTTTTTTCCCAACCTTCATTCTGAGCCTCTGTCTGAAGTGGTAAGTTTTTAAGGCTCCTCTGGTGCTTCACGTGTTGTGTTAAAAAAAAAAAAATTGTCAATGAAAAGAATGTACTATATTTTAGTTCGAAAATGTTTTTTATTTAATATTTTGTATTTTTAAGGGGATTTGTTTATACTACATTATATTTACACTGTGTTTATAATCTATTTATTCACTTTTTCCAGCATAGACCTGAAAATTACATTTCCAGCTTAAACTGGTAAATCTTGAACACGACACTTGGCAGATTATTGCTGTACGTGTATCGTTATGAAAAATTCACAAAAATACTATTTAAAATTTTTATATGAAATATATATTTTCAAAAACACGTTTTACTCTAAAACTGCAAGAACGTCAAAGCCATAAATCTAAACACGTTGTGTTCCGCATGTGAGTCTGATCTCTCAGTAAACGAGCGTTCAGTGAGAGTGTGTTCGGCTGCAGTTCCACACGCTTCCACTAGAGGAAACTCTCCATTCATTTCCACTGCGTCATTTCTGACCGCAGAAACACAAGTGTGACTGTTGTTATCAGCACCATTAAACCTGTTCAGATCATGGCCAGGATTTATTTGTGTTCACACAGCAAGTGCCAAAACCTTTACCAAGTTTCGTACCATTCCGATGAAGTAAAAAATTCCTATTGAAAACATTATCCATAAGCGACTGAACGCCAGTGGGCGGGTCTATTGTGCCAGTGGGTGTGGCTTATTATACTAGTCCCTATTGTTCAATGATGTATAAATATTCATTGATCTTATAATAGATCCTACAATATCAACAAAAAAAATTAATGTATTAAACAAACAAATTCAACTGAAAGAAAGAAAGTGTGTTACTTAGGACAAATTTGATAAAACAATAAAAATCTGAATGGTTGAATGAATTTTTAACAATTCTTTTTACATTGCAGGCTTGGATCCCGAATATTCCTCCGCATCTCAGGCACAAACTGGGGGAAAAGGGAAGCGTGACCGAATCAGGGGTTTAAACGATGGCGAGGGGGGGGTGGTGAAAGGTCAAAGATCAAAGGTCAAAAGCCACGAGTTTAGATGAGAAGTAAATCTATTAACTGTGGAAATTGGCTCATAATTCACATATGACAGCAGATATCAGAGAATTCCCACACAAACAAACAAACACGACCAGATAAAACATTTAACGTCCCCTGATTCACTAGAAAGTGGAAGTTCTTTGTGTACTTGTGAAGTGTGTGTGTGTGTGTGTGTGTGTGAGGCAATGTGTTGAGTCTGATAAGCTCAGACCGGTTCTCTCCGGCCTCTGGCTTCAGTCCAAGCTTTCCATCGGGTCGTCCAGCACCGAAACACACAATCTCATTTTCCACTTGTATTCGTGTCCGTCTGAATGTCCCAAAACAAACAGAAAACAGCCAGTCCTGAAAGTCAAACACACACATTCCCTCCCGATCTGCTCAGTTCTCCACCTGGACCAGAAAACAAGGCTCCTTAAATCAGCTGAAATGCCAGGAGTCAAGATGCTGTCGACACAAGGAGAAGTTCCCAGGTTGGGAATCGACAATCGATTTCAATTCTGGAATCGGATACTTGTTATAAAATTAACATTTGGGTTCCTCTAATGGGTTCCTCTGAGCATTTATCCATGCTTTAACCCACTGGAGCGAGAGACTGTGTGTTCTGTCCTCGTGTGTATCAGTGTACTGGACCCGTGCAGCTCTTAAAGGGACAGCGCTCATATTCCTCCGTCTCTATAATAACACTAATATTCCTGTCATCTCTATAATAACACTAATATTCCTCCGTCTCTATAATAACACTAATATTCCTGCCGTCTCTATAATAACTCTAATCACACAACAGAAGACTGAGAACACACACTCGTTTTTCACTGAATAACTTCTGTAACTATATCTGTAATGTAGATTTTATTTATAAACTGCAGTGTTATTTTTCATTTGATTACAGTTTCTGAACCTGAATACCTGAAATCGCATCTTTGTTCAGTTGTGTATATTTGTAGTGATTGCTAATTTTTCATGTGTTCTTGTTTAATAACTGAGTGTTTATTGTGTGTAATAATGCTGAAGTGTGTATTAGTTGGGCTAGTTGTTCTTCTATGGTGTGTTTAAACCTCAGGCAAACGCTGTGTGTGTAAGTGTTCTTCAGCTGATGATTTCTGCTCATGATATTCAGACACAGTTACAGGTTCTGCAATAACACTAAATGTGAATGATATCTAAGGTTGTTTTACCTTATTAGAATCAAATTTAGGAACTGAGAAGCAGAATCGAAATCGGAATGGTTAAAATTAAAACGATACCTAACCCTCTGCAGGACTGAGGCAGAACCGTCTCCGCTGCCTCAAATAAAAGGAAATATCATGTGTGTGAATGTTGCAAAAGCAGATCAGGGATCTCTAGTTCTGGCATTTTCTACTTACACTGTCAGTCAGTTGTCTAATAAACCTGGCATTCAATACACTGAAGAAAAAGGGTTTAGGAACTATTCTCAGTCAGAAATCGCTAGTAAATTTCACAGTTACAAAGAAACGGTAATGCATTGAATTCAACTTTTTAAAATAAAAAATATTTTTTTATAGTGTGCAAAAATGGCTGGCTTTTTGAAGAATTGCTTTAGATAAAAGCATCTGCTAAATGCATAAATGTTTTTTTTAAAGCAAACAAACTTCTCCGTCTTATGGTTTGATAGTACAAGTGTGTTTCTGCATCTTGCTTTTCAGTAAACGACTTACTTCATCATCAAAGGCAATGCCATTCTGACTTTCATAAGTGTCCAAATGTCTAAGTGACCTTCTGTAGCTCATGTGTTTGTGTTCAGCAGCTCAGATGTGCATCTGTGATCAGATTCACCTGTTATCAGCCCAAAGAATAATAGTATAACACACACACACACATACACATGCCCGCGCGTTCACTGAGCAAATTCAATCTCCAAAATTTACACCTGTGAATCTCCAAAAGCTGTCAAACGGAGTGTGTGTTACCTAGCGACCGTCCACGTTGATAAATTAGTCAGACCAGAGAGAGTGACTCACGGGTCCTGATGCAGGGCTTTATATCCTCATAACTGATCCCTTCTATTGCACGCGTTACAAACTGCGCATTATTCACGTGCAAGTTAATCAGTTCAACTAAACCAGCATCTCTGCACTGATCTATGTGTTCAAATACGTAAAAATGCAGTCATTACAATTATTTATATGCAACTGAGGCATTTAAAAAAAAGTTTAGGTTGCTCTGCCTGAGCGGTCTATCCGCGCGCATCATTGTTCAAATGACAGCCAATCAAATCAAAGAAGGCGGGGCTTTGAGCCGGGACCGAGCATTAGCTAAACATGTAACGTTTGACAACTGTTTCACGATACTAAACGATACTAAAACTAAACTAGAGGTATTTCGGATTTCATGGAAAGAGAGCTCGATTGCTTACAGAGAGGCCTAAAAGCTGCTAGATCTGCTTATTTTTCAACCCTATTAGAAGAAAACAAACATAATCCTAGGTATTTATTTGAAACAGTGGCTAAACTAACGAAAAATAAAGCTTCAAGCTCAGAAGTGTCCAAGCAACACATCAGTAATGACTTTATGAACTTCTTCACTTATAAGATTGATAATATCAGGGACAAAATTATAACTATGCAACCGTCTACCACAGTATCGCATCAGGCAGTGCATTGTAGTCTCCATGAGGAAAATTTTTATTCATTTGTTGCCATAGGAGAGGAAGAATTTTCTAAACTCGTTAAATCATCTAAATCGACAACTTGTATGTTAGATCCTATACCGACTAAGCTACTGAAAGAGATGTTTCCAGAGGTCATATATCCTCTTCTTAATATCATTAATTCATCTTTGTCTCTAGGATACGTACCAAAAACCTTTAAGCTGGCTATGATTAAACCACTTGTTAAAAAAACGCAACTTGATCATACAAAATTAGTCAATTACAGGGCGATCTCGAATCTGCCTTTTCTGTCAAAGATATTAGAAAAAGCAGTATCTTCACAACTGTGTTCCTTTCTAGAAAGAAATGATATCTGCGAGGATTTTCAGTCCTGATTTAGACCGTACAATAGCACTGAGACAGCTCTCATCAGAGTCACACATGATTTGCTCCTATCATCCGATCGTGGTTGTATCTCTCTATTAGTGTTACTCGATCTTAGTGCTGCATTTGATACTATTGACCACAACATTCTTTAAAATAGGCTCGAAAAAAATAGACTCGAAAATTATGTTGGCATTAGTGGAGTTGCACTAGCATGGTTTAAATCATACTTAACTGACCGTTATCAGTTTGTAGCAATAAATGTAGAGATGTCTTATCGATCACAAGTTCAGTATGGCGTACCACAAGGCTCAGTACTAGGACCGTTGCTGTTCACTCTGTACATGCTACCATTAGGAGATATCATTAGGTAACATGGAATTAGTTTTCACTGTTATGCTGATGATACTCAGCTGTATATTTCTTCAAAACCCAACGAAACTTACCAATTCACAAAATTAACGGAATGCATAGCTGATATAAAAAATTGGATGACTAGTAATTTCCTACTACTAAATTCTGAAAAAAACAGAGATTCTAATTACTGGACAAAACTTCCACACGTAATAACCTAGAATACTGTCTAACACTTGATGGCTGCTCTGTCAAGTCTTCGTCATCGGTTAGGAACCTGGGTGTGTGTGTGTGTGTGTGTGTGTGTGTGTGTGTGTGTGTGTGTGTGTGTGTGTGTGTGTGTGTGTGTGTGTGTGTGTGTGTGTGTGTGTGTGTGTGTGTGTGTGTGTGTGTTTGTGTGTGTGGGTGTGCTCTTTGATACCAACCTTTCATTTGAAAATCACGTGTCTAGTATCTGTAAAACTGCATTTTTCCAACTTAAAAATATATCTAAATTACGCCATATGCTCTCATTAACAAATGCAGAACAATTAGTCCATGCGTTCATGACCTCAAGGCTAGATTACTGTAATGCTCTACTGGGTGGTTGCCCTGCACGCTTAATAAATAAACTACAGCTAGTTCAAAACGCAGCCGTTCGAGTTCTTACCAGAACCAGGAAATATGACCATATTAGCCCGGTTCTGTCAACACTGCATTGGCTCCCTATTAAACATCGTATACATTTTAAAATATTGTTGATTACTTACAAAGCACTAAATGGTTTAGCTCCCAGTGCTTGAGCGAGCTTTTAACGCATTATAGTCCTTCACGTCTATTGCGATCTCGAAACTCCGGCCAGTTGATAATACCTAGAATATCTAAATCGACTGCAGGCGGGAGATCCTTTTCCTATTTAGCACCAAAACTCTGGAACAGTCTTCCTACCATTGTCCGGGAAGCAGACACACTCTGTCAGTTCAAAGCTAGACTAAAAACACATCTTTTGACATAGCATATATACATAATACATTATAGACTTCTATAATTCAATGTTAGGCTGCATAGATTAGGTCAGCTGGAACCGGGAACACTTCCCTTAAATCCAGATGTACTCGTTACATCATAAGAAGAATGGCATCTACACTAACTTTAGTGTCTTTGTTTATCCCGAGGTTTTTCCCGCAGCCTGCCGGATCCAGGCCGTATCCAGATCTGACGAAGGAGATTCGCCTGGACCCGATGACAATGCAGTGCTGAAGTGTCAACTATCCTCTCCCTATGGAGGATCCCTTTCCCACTCTACAGATAAAGCGTTGTTGAAAATCCGGTTCGCGTAGCCCGAAGTGATAAAATAAAACAAAATTCTTCATCTAATGTATAGGCAAGACAAGTAGTTTGTTTAGGCATGGTTTGTAGGGAATTACAAACCTGCGCACACATATTCAAACGAATTTAACTATAGAATCAATCCTTAATGCGCATGTGAACGCCATCCGGTCACAGGTTCAGTTTAAAGTCTGTTTAGAGAGAACGCCGTCGTCTTAGTGGCCCCTAATGCAATAACAAATGATAATTTAGATGGAAGTGAATCAATCAAAACTAACTTTAGTTGGAAATAACATTATTCAAAAATCGCTATAAAGCCAAAACAATCTCTGTTACTGTAAATTGTATGTTTATCTCTGTAAAGCTGCTTTGAAACAATCTCCATTGTTAAAAGCGCTATATAAATGAAGATGACTTGACTTGACGATAGAAATGTTAAACGACCATTAGTAACATACAGTGATTCAAACTACTCAACTTTATTTGTCAAATTTCACAGTTTTTAAATTGAAATTATAGGATGAATCTTCTACGAGAATCATGTAGCCTAAGGGTAAGTTTACACGACAACGATATAATTAAAACTGAGAAGTTTTTCCTGTGAGTTTTCCGCGTACAGACGACACCATTGTCAAAACGATCCCCATTCACACGGATCCGCGAAAACGACTGAAAATGCTGTATTCTGCCAGGCCAGTAGATGGCGATGAAACACTATAGATTAAACATGTAATACGCACGATGTCATCGTCTTAAGAGAACCGCTTTCAAAAGTTTGTGTTTTCAGGAGCCCAAAAAATCATTGTTGTGTAAATGAATGGCAAAAACGCATAAAAAGTTTCCCGTTTTAGCGTTTTTGACATTATATGCGTACGAATGTGTGCATATTTGAAAATAAAAACATTATTTGCTATCAATGGTTCAAATTGATTACTTTACAAAAACATATTCTTCTTGCTGTCTCGTTATTCCTCTAAATGCATTCAAATTCTTTCATTATTGAGTTAAATTCTTGAATTATTTGATTAAAAGACCATTACAAACATTAAATTGCCCCCTCAATGTTGAAGCCATTGTTACAGCCTCGTCTGACTCAATTAACATGGCACTTTTATGGCAAGGAAAAAATAATAATAACCACTTAAACAATTTCTATGTGCAAACTGTGATCTGCACTAATGTTGTGGGCGTTTGTTGTGTCAGTACCTGATCTGCAAAATTCATTCAGTGAATCGACACAAAAACAACACATGCAAAAATAAATTGTGGCATAAAATAGTGTAATTAGTCATAAATATATGTGACCACTTTGAGTGTAAACACTAATGCATCCTGAACAACAGTAAAGGAACACCTTCCGCATAATAATCATTTACATGTACGCATTTATCAGATGCTTTTATCTAAAGTGACTTGCATTGCATATATAAGGTATACATTTGATTTGATCGGTTCACACACTCCCTGTAGGAAACACACGCCTCAGTGCCGACCGGGCCAGAGACATTTTCCACTGCAAGGGAAACTCAATGACTTGTGACGTGTGTTTTTACACTCGGTTTGTTTCAGGAGTGAACGTGAACGCTTCAGATGAACATCCTGCCGTTTAAGAGGAGAATAAAGGTTTTCAATGCTGAGTTAAAGTGTCGAAATCAGATTTGCTCAAAGTTACTCTGTGCTCTTCTTTTTTTTTAAGATATATGAGTTTGTTTTTTTGACCGTCTTGTGCGAGAGATTAAGAATGAAATCACTGGCAAAACTAATTGAAATCACAAGAGACTACTAGAACACTTTTAACCAGATCACCTGATTCAGCTATAACAGAAATATGATCTAGAACGTCTTGCTAATGTTCCCATCAAAAATGTTACTTTTGAATGTTTTCTGAACGTTACTTTTGAATGTTTTCTGAACGTTACTTTTGAATGTTCTCTGAATGTTACTTTTGAATGTTTTCTGAACGTTACTTTTGAGTGTTCTCTGAACGTTACTTTTGAGTGTTCTCTGAACGTTACTTTTGAATGTTCTCTGAATGTTACTTTTGAATGTTCTCTGAATGTTACTTTTTAATGTTCTCTGAACGTTACTTTTGTGTGTTCTCTGAACGTTACTTTTGAGTGTTCTCTGAACGTTACTTTTGAATGTTCTCTGAATGTTACTTTTGAATGTTCTCTGAATGTTACTTTAGAATGTTCTCTGAACGTTACTTTTGAATGTTCTCTGAACGTTACTTTTGAATGTTCTCTGAACGTTACTTTAGAATGTTCTCTGAACGTTACTTTTGAATGTTCTCTGAACGTTACCTTTGAGTGTTCTCTGA
The DNA here is from genome assembly GCF_029890125.1 of Rhinichthys klamathensis goyatoka. NCBI lineage: Eukaryota > Metazoa > Chordata > Actinopteri > Cypriniformes > Leuciscidae > Rhinichthys > Rhinichthys klamathensis. Next base: position 23,246 of record NW_026607241.1, on the reverse strand, counting down.
ACGTTACTTTAGAATGTTCTCTGAACGTTACTTTTGAATGTTCTCTGAACATTACTTTTGAGTGTTCTCTGAACGTTACTTTTGAATGTTCTCTGAATGTTACTTTTGAATGTTCTCTGAACGTTACTTTTGAATGTTCTCTGAACGTTACTTTTGAATGTTCTCTGAACGTTACTTTTGAATGTTCTCTGAACGTTACTTTAGAATGTTCTCTGAACGTTACTTTTGAATGTTCTCTGAACGTTACTTTTGAGTGTTCTCTGAACGTTACTTTTGAATGTTATCTGAACGTTACTTTTCAATGTTCTCTGAATGTTACTTTAGAATGTTCTCTGAACGTTGCTTTTGAATGTTCTCTGAACGTTACCTTTGAGTGTTCTCTGAACGTTACTTTAGAATGTTCTCTGAACGTTACTTTAGAATGTTCTCTGAACGTTACTTTTCAATGTTCTCTGAATGTTACTTTTGAATGTTCTCTGAACGTTACTTTTGAATGTTCTCTGAACGTTACTTTTGAATGTTCTCTGAACGTTACCTTTGAGTGTTCTCTGAACGTTACTTTAGAATGTTCTCTGAACGTTACTTTTGAATGTTCTCTGAACATTACTTTTGAGTGTTCTCTGAACGTTACTTTTGAATGTTCTCTGAATGTTACTTTTGAATGTTCTCTGAACGTTACTTTTGAATGTTCTCTGAACGTTACTTTTGAATGTTCTCTGAACGTTACTTTTGAATGTTCTCTGAACGTTACTTTTGAATGTTCTCTGAACGTTACTTTAGAATGTTCTCTGAACGTTACTTTTGAATGTTCTCTGAACGTTACCTTTGAATGTTCTCTGAACGTTAACTTTGAGTGTTCTCTGAACGTTACTTTAGAATGTTCTTTGAGCGTTAGGTGAACTTTATGAAACTTTATGAATGATGTATAAATAATGTTTTTGTGCTAACGTTTTGAGAACATTATTAAAGACCAGATAACTTTGAATGAACGTTTTATAAATGTTACTGGAAGAATGTTTGTTCATGACTTTGAGAGGACGTTCCCTGTTACCTGAGGAACCGCCTCTGTGTTAGTCCAGTCCGTTCCATGTGCAGATGTTCCTCCGTTCGGTTTATGACCCTGAAAGAGAGACAGAATGTTAATGAGAGAGAGAGACAGACAGTTTTTATGGCGCTGACGAAGGTGTCTTAATGTCTTCAGCATATGGAGCTGCTGTATAAATCCATCACGAGAGGAACCTGAGCTCATGCGGTGGGTTTATTTGACTCACACACACTATAATGAGTTTAGTCCATATGTGATCGCAATAAGGTTTCTGTAACACACACCTTTGTTTGGGTGTTTTCACCAAATTCAGATTGAACTGGAGACACACTGACCCTTTTAATTTCTCATTTAAAACAGTGTAAATGAATCTCTCACCGTCTCTCTGCTGTGTTGAGTTTTATATGACACTGCCATTTTCTGCTCGGCCTGGAGAACAAACACAGAGTCATAAACGTGTCAGCAGTCATTCATCATTCCCACATCCATAGCACTCAACTCTACATGCCACGCTCTACTCTATTCTATTCTATTCTATTCTATTCTATTCTATTCTATTCTATTCTACTCTACTCTACTCTACTCTACTCTACTCTACTCTACTCTACTCTACTCTACTTCATCTCCTTTTTCTGACTCTAACATTAGTCTTCACACATTGAGCAAACACTAGCGTTCATGTTTTTGAAACATTGGCGCGGTTTCATAATTTATGGGGTAAGATTTTTTTTTACTTAAAGCTGCAGTCCGCAGTTTTTCCTCTTTGTCGCCATCTCTGTTGGAAATCTGCAATTGCAGGTATTCGCGGAATTATCAACTTTACGTGAGTTGTACTTCGACACACAGCGCGGATGAACACAGTGTTTGAGGAGAGTGTGTGTGTGTGTCAGTCACTGCCGGTGTGTATACTGGCATTCAGAATCACAGATTATTCTTTTTGGAAGTATGACCAACATAATAATTTTCACCGGAAAATGTCATCTGAACAAGTAAGAAACATCCACTTTTGTTCACATTGCAGTAAATCGCGCTGATTAAATCTAAAAATCGCTTATCATATCACACAAAACCGTGCATATGATACTTTGTTCTCAAATTGTTAATGTTAACGTCAGCATTGCGTGACTACAATGTCCTTACGATATGTAATCTTGTTTTCGCATGGGTCCGGTTCCAGTCTCTATTTTTCTGTAGCCACTCCGAAGTCCGAACGAAGTCTTTTGTATTTTACAGCGCCTGAATCTCTAGTTGTCACTGATGATCGTCGTTTGAACCTTTCTTGATCCGCCATCAAATTGATAAGTTTAATCATATAGAAAATATTGCCAAATCAATTGACATATCTAACCGTAGTCAAAATGCTACCTGTAGAATGGAAAGTAGAATAATGCAGTCCATGTTCCTGGGTGAAGTTCAGGAAAATGAAATTTTGTCTAATGTTAGCAAATGTGAAAATAAAACATCTATTGATAGTGACGGACTTGACATGACCATTGTAAAAAGGACCATTGACTGTATTATTAAACCAATGACTTTCATTTTTAATTTGTCTATACAATCGGGTGTCTTTCCCGAGAAGATGAAGGTCGCTAAGGTCGTTCCACTTTTTAAAAATGGAGATGTACACCACTTTAACAACTACAGACCAGTGTCATTGCTCTCTCAGTTTTCTAAAATCCTTGAAAAATGGTTTGCTCAAAAACTAAATATTTTTTTTAGAAAAACAAATTAATTACTGAAAAACAATATGGCTTTAGAGAAAAAAAGATCAACAGCTTTGGCATTAATTGAACTCATAGAAAAAAAATACATCTGCAACTGAGAATGGTGGGGGTCTTCATCGACTTAAGCAAAGGATTCGATACCATAAATCACAGTTTGCTATTGTCAAAATCATTCAACTGTGGCATTACGGGTCTGGCTCATCAAAGGCTCAAAAGTTCTCTCAATAATCGACAGCAGTTTGTTCAAATTAATGGTAAAAAAATCTGAGTTAAAAGACATAATATGTGGAGTTCCACAAGGGTCCGTTTTGGGTCCATTACTTTTTATTTTGTTCATTAATGACCTCTGTGAAGTGTCTCAGATATTACAGTTTTTGATGTTTGCCGATGATACTAACATTTTTTACTCTGGAAATAATCTGTCAGAAATTACAGAAACCATTGACATGCTGGAGGTGGAGATTTATAGCCTTTTCTCACAGCATTTGATATTTATTTATTTATTTATTTATTCGTTCATGCTGTTTTACAACATTTTTATTTTGTTTCCATGAACGAAAAAATGCACCATGTCACAAAGCTCGAATCATTTGAAATTGGTTTCTTGAACATGACAATGAGTTCACTGTACTAAAATGGCCCCCACAGTCACCAGATCTCAACCCAATAGAGCATCTTTGGGATGTGGTGGAACGGGAGCTTCGTGCCCTGGATGTGCATCCCACAAATCTCCATTAACTGCAAGATGCTATCCTATCAATATGGGCCAACATTTCTAAAGAATGCTTTCAGCACCTTGTTGAATCAGTGCCACGTAGAATTAAGGCAGTTCTGAAGGCGAAAGGGGGTCAAACACAGTATTAGTATGGTGTTCCTAATAATCCTTTAGGTTATATATATATATATAAGTGTGTGTTAAAGAAATATCTAGCCTTTATATATATATATATATATATTAGGGTTCCTTGGACCATTTTTCCTGCCGACAAAATCCGCGCTGGCGCGATCACCACAACGTTGCGCAACATCAAATGGCAAGCGTAATGAAAGCGGAACGAAACTGCGCTACTCATTATATTGTGCTTCACGGATCGTCTATCAGATCGGACCAGCAACATCTGTGCAGCGCGAGCCGATCTCGATCAAGCGACACTGTTACAACACAGCGCAAAGATCCAGTGAAGAAAACATTTGAATTCGCCACTGAAGTAATAACATCGCTACGAGATCTAGTGAGAAGCATTTACATTTCTCTGTTATTAACCGTAGATCTCTATTAGATCAAACAGCGCTGACGTGGACACCAGGAGAAACATTGTGCCGTGAATGAACTAGTAATACTTTACGTCCACAGACCAGCAACATTCACCATGGATTTAATATATAGTAACACTAACTGTAACCAGTTTGGCTGGAATAGTGAAATGCTTTCAAGTACTTCACACATCTTTTTCCAGCACTTCAAAACTCAAATAATATATAAATAAATATATATTTAAATGTTATTTTTAATGTGATGACCAAAACATTATTTGTTCATCCTTCAAAGATGACCCCCATTTATAAACCTGAAAGTTTCAAGATGTAGGAAAACTCAGTTATTTAAAAATATTTTTTCTTTTAACAAATAGGAAATTTCTCTGGCATTTCTTTCTTTTTGCTGTATCGAAAACGTACCGAACCATGACTTTAAAACCGAGGTACGTACCGAACCGTGATTTTTGTGTACCGTTACACCCCTAATATATATATATATACAGTATATGTATGCATCACATACAAACCAACAGAATGCAGCAGATGCTGAAACTGTATTTAACCTCGGAGAAAACATCTGTATGAAGAGCAAACTGACATATGCTCATACAGACAGCAGCGAATATGAAGCAGAATCGCAGCAGTTGGTGTGTGTGTGTGTGTGTGTGTGTGTGTGTGGGTGGGTGGGTGTTTAAAGACTCATTTCTATGACTGCAGGGTTTCCTATCTCACACCAGACTCAATGACACACAGCTGAATCCATCAATACAACAGTCCGTATCTGATCCCATCAGCCATCCAGTCCTGCCATCACGAGAAACACATTCGGACCTTATATTCTACAAGTTAAAGATTGGATACTTTATTTGAGCTTTAGAGGGTATGTTCACCATTCACTGACCATCTGATGCAAACTACACACAAGAACAGATTCACCAGACCGATAGACACACCACTGCACCCCACGCTTTACACCACTGCATCCAGGGCCGGATTAAGAGTTCAGAGGCCCCTGGGCACAATGTCTTGTAGGCCCCCCCTTAGGGCCAAATGTATATTTTGTCCAAGGACATTTTAATATGGCATTTACAGTTTTACTGACTTAAAAGGAACTTTGTTGCTATGCTGGATTAAAGTTCATAACTGGTCGTTCTTTCCCATAGGATTTTGTAAAACTATGTTGGGTGGACCTCTGTGCCTCTAGGGGGGTTCGGGGGCATGCTCCCCCGCAAGACAATTTTGTACATTTTAAGGTTAAATGCATCAATCTGGTGCTCTTTGAGAGGTCAAAATTAAGAGCTTCAACCCATGAACTGCTCATTGAACAAAGAAAAAGCATTGACTTGTACCAGGGCTCAAACATCTTTTTAGTTATGAGAGTCTCAGTCTACATTACATTATCAATGGTGTTTTAGGATGCCAAACAATTATTATAATAATGTAATAATGATTTATATAATTATTCCTATGACGTAAAATCCATAATGTAGCCTATAAATGTACTATAAATGAAAATGAATATTTCAAAAGTATATTTTAGTCTACATTACACTATAATACAGGAAAATGTAAATACTTTTGTCCTAATTTCTTCACTTGCAAGAAATAAACCCATGAGCTTTTATTTAGGAGAAAACACCAGATAACCATGCTGATCGCGTGAGCGCACTTTTCTTTAAATCACCCAGCACACACAGGATGCCTATTCTTAAAGTCTTGTGCTGTTTTATAAAGGCACAAAGCCATATCATGGTTTCGATTTTAGTTCGTTGGCCAAATATAACGCTAGAGACCTTCATGTTAGGTTATACATTTTACATCTCATATGTGTTGGGAAAAGGGAGAAGAGAGAGTTCGGCAAAAGGCGTATTCGAACTCGGGTCGAGCGCATCAAAAGCTATTATCAAGCAGTTCGCGCGCTACAACCTACGCCACTGTAGCTATTTCATGACGGGCGTCTTTTTGGTAAAAGACAGGCACTTAGTGCAAATATACGCTCCGTTATCTAAAATATTTTTTTTCTTCCCCTCGCTTTGGCCACAAGTGCGCATGGCGAACTTGCAATGAATACATTTTATCGGACCGGCCCTCGCGGCCTCGAAACACTACCGGCCCACCGGGGAAACTCCCGACTCTCCCGATTGCCACTCCGCCCCTGCTGCCCAGGGCCCCTTAGATGTCGTGGGCCCCTGGGCAAGTGCCCAGTTGCCCTAATGGTTAATCCGGCCCTGACTGCATCCCACGCTTTACACCACTGCACCCCACGCTTTACTCCACTGCATCCCACGCTTTACACCACTGCATCCCACGCTTTACTCCACTGCATCCCACGCTTTACTCCACTGCATCCCACGCTTTACACCACTGCATCCCCCGCTTTACTCCACTGCATCCCCTGCTTTACTCCACTGCATCCCACGCTTTACACCACTGCATCCCCCGCTTTACTCCACTGCACCCCACGCTTTACTCCACTGCATCCCACGCTTTACTCCGCTGCATCCCACGCTTTACACCACTGCATCCCCCGCTTTACTCCGCTGCATCCCCTGCTTTACTCCACTGCATCCCACGCTTTACACCACTGCATCCCCCGCTTTACTCCACTGCATCCCACGCTTTACTCCACTGCACCCCACGCTTTACTCCACTGCATCCCACACTTTACTCCGCTGCATCCCCTGCTTTACTCCACTGCATCCCACGCTTTACACCACTGCATCCCCCGCTTTACTCCACTGCATCCCACGCTTTACTCCACTGCACCCCACGCTTTACTCCACTGCATCCCACACTTTACACCACTGCATCCCCCGCTTTACTCCACTGCATCCCACGCTTTACTCCACTGCACCCCACGCTTTACTCCACTGCATCCCACACTTTACTCCGCTGCATCCCCTGCTTTACTCCACTGCATCCCACGCTTTACACCACTGCATCCCCTGCTTTACTCCACTGCATCCCACGCTTTACACCACTGCATCCCCCGCTTTACTCCACTGCATCCCACGCTTTACTCCACTGCACCCCACGCTTTACTCCACTGCATCCCACACTTTACACCACTGCATCCCCCGCTTTACTCCACTGCATCCCACGCTTTACACCACTGCATCCCACGCTTTACTCCACTGCATCCCACGCTTTACACCACTGCATCCCACGCTTTACACCACTGCATCCCCCGCTTTACTCCACTGCATCCCCCGCTTTACTCCACTGCATCCCACGCTTTACACCACTGCATCCCCCACTTTACTCCACTGCACCCCACGCTTTACTCCACTGCATCCCACGCTTTACACCACTGCGTCCCACGCTTTACGCCACTGCATCCCACGCTTTACACCACTGCATCCCACGATTTACACCACTGCATCCCCCGCTTTACTCCACTGCATCCCACGCTTTACTCCACTGCATCCCACGCTTTACTCCACTGCATCCCACGCTTTACTCCACTGCATCCCACGCTTTACTCCACTGCATCCCCCGCTTTACACCACTGCATCCCACGCTTTACTCCACTGCATCCCACACTTTACACCACTGCGCCCCACGCTTTACACCACTGCATCCCACGCTTTACTCCACTGCATCCCACGCTTTACACCACTGCATCCCACGCTTTACACCACTGCATCCCCCGCTTTACTCCACTGCACCCCACGCTTTACACCACTGCATCCCACGCTTTACTCCACTGCATCCCACACTTTACACCACTGCATCCCCCGCTTTACTCCACTGCATCCCCTGCTTTACACGACTGCACCCCACGCTTTACAACACTGCATCCCCCGCTTTACACCACTGCATCCCACGCTTTACTCCACTGCATCCCCCGCTTTACTCCACTGCATCCCACACTTTACACCACTGCATCCCACACTTTACACCACTGCATCCCACACTTTACACCACTGCATCCCACACTTTACTCCACTGCATCCCACACTTTACACCACTGCATCCCCCGCTTTACTCCACTGCATCCCCTGCTTTACACGACTGCACCCCACGCTTTACACCACTGCATCCCCCGCTTTACACCACTGCATCCCACACTTTACACCACTGCATCCCCCGCTTTACTCCACTGCATCCCACACTTTACACCACTGCATCCCCCGCTTTACTCCACTGCATCCCCTGCTTTACACGACTGCACCCCACGCTTTACACCACTGCACCCCACGCTTTACACCACTGCATCCCACGCTTTACACCACTGCATCCCCCACTTTACACCACTGCATCCCACGCTTTACTCCACTGCATCCCCCGCTTTACTCCACTGCATCCCCCGCTTTACTCCACTGCATCCCCTGCTTTACACGACTGCACCCCACGCTTTACACCACTGCATCCCCCGCTTTACACCACTGCATCCCACGCTTTACTCCACTGCATCCCCCGCTTTACACCACTGCGCCCCACGCTTTACACCACTGCATCCCCTGCTTTACACCACTGCATCCCCCGCTTTACACCACTGCATCCCACGCTTTACTCCACTGCATCCCCCGCTTTACACCACTGCGCCCCACGCTTTACACCACTGCATCCCCTGCTTTACACTACTGCATCCCCCGCTTTACACCACTGCATCCCATGCTTTACTCCACTGCATCCCACGCTTTACACCACTGCATCCCCCGCTTTACACCACTGCATCCCAAGCTTTACTCCACTGCATCCCACACTTTACACCACTGCATCCCCCGCTTTACACCACTGCATCCCCCGCTTTACACCACTGCATCCCCCGCTTTACACCACTGCGCCCCACGCTTTACACCACTGCATCCCCTGCTTTACACCACTGCATCCCAAGCTTTACTCCACTGCATCCCACACTTTACACCACTGCATCCCCCGCTTTACACCACTGCGCCCCACGCTTTACACCACTGCATCCCCCGCTTTACACCACTGCGCCCCACGCTTTACACCACTGCATCCCCTGCTTTACACCACTGCATCCCAAGCTTTACTCCACTGCATCCCACACTTTACACCACTGCATCCCCCGCTTTACACCACTGCATCCCACGCTTTACACCACTGCATCCCACGCTTTACACCACTGCATCCCCTGTTTTACACCACTGCATCCCCTGCTTTACACCACTGCATCCCACGCTTTACACCACTGCATCCCACGCTTTACACCACTGCATCCCACGCTTTACTCCACTGCATCCCCTGCTTTACTCCACTGCACCCCCTGCTTTACTCCACTGCACCCCACGCTTTACTCCACTGCATCCCACGCTTTACTCCACTGCATCCCACGCTTTACTCCACTGCATCCCCCGCTTTACTCCACTGCATCCCCTGCTTTACTCCACTGCACCCCACGCTTTACACCACTGCATCCCACGCTTTACACCACTGCATCCCACGCTTTACTCCACTGCATCCCACGCTTTACTCCACTGCATCCCCTGCTTTACTCCACTGCACCCCCTGCTTTACTCCACTGCACCCCACGCTTTACTCCACTGCATCCCACGCTTTACTCCACTGCATCCCACGCTTTACTCCACTGCATCCCCCGCTTTACTCCACTGCATCCCCTGCTTTACTCCACTGCACCCCACGCTTTACACCACTGCATCCCACGCTTTACACCACTGCACCCCACGCTTTACTCCACTGCATCCCACGCTTTACTCCACTGCATCCCACGCTTTACACCACTGCATCCCACGCTTTACTCCACTGCATCCCCCGCTTTACTCCACTGCATCCCACGCTTTACACCACTGCACCCCCTGCTTTACTCCACTGCACCCCCTGCTTTACTCCACTGCACCCCCTGCTTTACTCCACTGCATCCCACGCTTTACGCGTAAAAAGTAAACTTTAAAGCAAATACTCAATGTTTATTTCATGTAACTTTAAAGTCTAAATTTGCATCTTAATCTTAAGTGAAGAAATTACTTTCAACTGAAAGACACATGCAGAGTTTGTGTGTGTGTTTGTCTGCAGGTGTGTGTGTGTGTATGTTTACAGCAGCAGGGATTGAACGCCACAAATGAACACAGCTTCTTTCCGCCTGACGAGTTCTGCGCACTTATTCACGCCTCTCTCACAATGTGCTAATTACCCACAACACCAACAAACAAACAAACAGAAACAATTAAGATGTTCATTCTGCCATTTTCTCTGCCTCTCCCTCCTTCTCTTTCTGTTTTTAACACAGCGTTTCTTTCACTCGGCTCTGTTATGGAGCAGAAGTTATAATTTAGTGCCGAGCTGTTCCCACGGCGATGAGAACTGGGCGCGCTCACCTGAGAAAAACAATCCTATCAAAGAGCGACAGTAATTACGGAGAGAGAGAGACAGAAAGACAGAGGGAGAGAGAGAGAGAGAGAGAGAGAGAGAGAGAGAGAGAGAGAGAGAGAGAGAGAGAGAGAGAGAGAGAGAGAGAGAGAGAGAGAGAGAGAGAGAGAGAAAGACAGAGGGAGAAAGAGAGAAAAACAGAGGGGTTAGAAATATGAGAGGGGCAGAAAAAGACTTCAGCACATTACAGATTGAAATAGAGAAAATAGAACCAAAGAACAGAGTGAGAAAGCAACGAAATAAGAGGCCAGGAGGAGAGAGAGAAAACGACAGGTTTTGTGAGCAGACATGATTAGATAGATAGATAGATAGATAGATAGATAGATAGATAGATAGATAGATAGATAGATAGATAGATAGATAGAT
>NW_026607241.1:0-5000 GCF_029890125.1 Rhinichthys klamathensis goyatoka | reverse complement strand
TCCAGATCAGATGGAGGACCTGCGCCTAGACACGACCACAACACATGATGTAGTCAGTCAGAACCGGGCCGTATCCAGATCAGATGGAGGACCTGCGCCTAGACACGACCACAACACATGATGTAGTCAGTCAGAACCGGGCCGTATCCAGATCAGATGGAGGACCTGCGCCTGGACACGTCCACAACACATGATGTAGTCAGTCAGAACCAGGCCGTATCCAGATCAGATGGAGGACCTGCGCCTGGACACGTCCACAACACATGATGTAGTCAGTCAGAACCGGGCCGTATCCAGATCAGATAGAGGACCTGCGCCTGGACACGACCACAACACATGATGTAGTCAGCCGGATCCGGGCCGTATCCAGATCAGATGGAGGACCTGCGCCTAGACACGACCACAACACATGATGTAGTCAGCCGGATCCGGGCCGTATCCAGATCAGATGGAGGACCTGCGCCTGGACACGACCACAACACATGATGTAGTCAGTCAGAACCTGGCCGTATCCAGATCAGATGGAGGACCTGCGCCTAGACACGCCCACAACACATGATGTAGTCAGCCGGATCCGGGCCGTATCCAGATCAGATGGAGGACCTGCACAAAGACACGACCACAACACATGATGTAGTCAGCCGGATCCGGGCCGCATCCAGATCAGATGGTGGACCTGCGCCTAGACACGACCACAACACATGATGTAGTCAGCCGGATCCGGGCCGTATCCAGATCAGATGGAGGACCTGCACCTAGACACGACCACAACACATGATGTAGTCAGCCGGATCCGGGCCGTATCCAGATCAGATGGTGGACCTGCACCTAGACACGACCACAACACATGATGTAGTCAGTCAGAACCGGGCCGTATCCAGATCAGATGGAGGACCTGCGCCTGGACACGACCACAACACATGATGTAGTCAGTCAGAACCGGGCCGTATCCAGATCAGATGGAGGACCTGCGCCTGGACACGACCACAACACATGATGTAGTCAGTCAGAACCGGGCCGTATCCAGATCAGATGGAGGACCTGCGCCTGGACACGACCACAACGCATGATGTAGTCAGTCAGAACCGGGCCGTATCCAGATCAGATGGAGGACCTGCACAAAGACACGACCACAACACATGATGTAGTCAGCCGGATCCGGGCCGCATCCAGATCAGATGGTGGACCTGCGCCTAGACACGACCACAACACATGATGTAGTCAGCCGGATCCGGGCCGTATCCAGATCAGATGGTGGACCTGCACCTAGACAAGACCACAACACATGATGTAGTCAGTCAGAACCGGGCCATATCCAGATCAGATGGTGGACCTGCGCCTAGACACGACCACAACGCATGATGTAGTCAGTCAGAACCGGGCCGTATCCAGATCAGATGGAGGACATGCGCCTAGACACGACCACAACACATGATGTAGTCAGCCGGATCCGGGCCGCATCCAGATCAGATGGTGGACCTGCGCCTAGACACGACCACAACACATGATGTAGTCAGCCGGATCCGGGCCGCATCCAGATCAGATGGTGGACCTGCACCTAGACACGCCCACAACACATGATGTAGTCAGCCGGATCTGGGCCGTATCCAGATCAGATGGTGGACCTGCACCTAGACACGACCACAACACATGATGTAGTCAGCCGGATCCAGGCCGTATCCAGATCACGACAGCATAGGCACTGATCCTCAACAAACTTGTCTCCATCCCGGCGTGACCATGATCTTCAACCAGACGGAACTGGACTTATATTCTGAATGTTCTGATCCAATCTGACTTCTGACCTGTAATGCTGCCTGAATCATAACCACACACTGTTCGCTCGTTGGCCAGAGGAGAACTGAGCGACTGAGCCTGGTTTCTCCCAAGGTTTATTTCTCCATTCTGTCACTGTCACCTTTTTCTCCTTTGTCGCCATTGGTTTGCTTAGTTGGGACATTTAATTTAATATTCTACAATATTATTGATCTCCTGCATTGACACCATTATATGAGAACTGAACTGAGCTGGACCATGACATCACTGTTTTCTCCAGAGCCGCTATATATATAAATGAACTAAATTAATAACTTTTTTTACAGCAGAAATGAAGCATCACTGAACTTACTCAAGCTGGACTGTGACGCTATTTTCTTCTGGAAACAAACTTTGTTGCATTATTTTCCTGTAATCTCTGTAAAGCTGCTGTGAAACACTCTGAACTGTATAAGGCGCTGTGTAAATAAAGCTGACTGGTACTGGTACTGGTACATTGACTGACCCAGGTCTCCGAGCTGCACGTGTCCCAGTACATACAGGCCGCTCTTCTTGATGTCGTTGATGAACGTGATCAATCCCACACTGCACCTGGGGTTGGACAGCATCAGCAGCACCTGAGGCCTCCAGAACTTCACGTGATCTTTACGCACGTCCAGCATCAGCAGGTATTTACGCACCTGTGCACACACAGACACACAGACACAGACACACACACACACAACAATCTGGGTTACAGGATTACCATCTCCAGAAACTAAACTGATAAATATTGTGTGTGTGTGTGTGTGTGTGGGGGTGGGGGGGGGTCTGTGTTTGAGAGAGTGTGTGTGTGTCCTCTGTGTGTTTAAGTGTCTGTGTGTTTAAGTGTGTTTTTAAAGTGTGTGTGTGTGTGTGTGTTTAAGTGAGTCTCCTTAGTGAGTTAGTGAAGGCAGTGTTATATTTTTTCTCTCTTTTACTCACACACACACACACACACACACTCTCTCTCTCTCTGTCTCTCTCTCTCTCACACACATGCACACAAACTCTCTCAAACACACACTCACTCTCACTCTCACTCTCTCTCTCACGCACACACACACACCTGGTGGAAGATGAGTGCCTGGGTGATGCAGCCCCAGCTGCTGGCGGGGACTCAGGGTAGTGGATCAGGAGCAGCAGGAGCAGCATGAAGGCGATACTGGCAGACGCGTAGATGGAGTTGATCAGGAACATCATCACTTGCGCAGCCGATGATCCCCAGAACACACGTGTGCCACGTGAAATACCTGAACGTCGGCCTGCAGAGACACAGAGAGAGAGAGGATCAGAGACACGGAGAGAGAGAGAGAGAGGATCAGAGACACGGAGAGAGAGGGTTTGGTGCGCATCAGAGTCCGTTTGGATGTTCATTGCGGTTTCACCATTAGTTCTGCACCAGTTCTGGTACTACGAGCAATTCAGAATAAACTGCCATTTTAAAAAACTACTGGTCTGGTATATTTTCTGGAGAAGCCTCATTAACTTACATGATTTTACAAGGAAGGGAGGGAGGGAGGGAGGAAGGAAGTAATGGAGGGAGGAAGGAGGGAAGGAAGTAAGTAATGGAGGAAGTAAGGAAGAAAGGAAGGAAGGAATGGAGGGTGGGTGGAAGTAAGGAGGAAGGAAGAAAGGAAGGAAGGAATGAGGAAGGAAGGAATAGAGGAAGGAAGGGAGGCAGGAAGGAAGGGGGAAGGGAAGAGGAGGGAGGGAAGAAGGAAGAAGGGGGAGGAAGGGAAGTAATGGAGGAAGTAATGGAGGAGAGGAAGGGAGTAAGGGATGAAGTAATGAAGGAAGTAATGGAGGAATGAAGGGAGGGAGGAAGGAAGGAGGATAGGAAGGAGGGAGGAACTACTTCCCTCCTACAAGGAAGTAATGGAGGAAGAGAGGAGGACAGGAAGGGAGTAATGGAGGAAGTAATGGAGGAAGGAATGGAGGAAGGAAGGAAGGAAGGAGGAGAGGAAGGGAGTAATGGAGGAGGTAATGGGGAAGGAATGGAGAAAGGAAGTAATGGAGGAGAGGAAGGAGTAATTGAGGGAAGTAATGGAGGAAGGGGAGGGAGGGAGAAAGGAAGTAATGGAGGAAGGAGGAGAGGAAGGAAGTAATGGAGGAAGGAGGAGAGGAAGGAAGTGAGGAAGGAAGTAAAGAAGGAAGGAGGAGAGGAAGGAGGAGAGGAAGGAAGTAATGGAGGAAGGGAGGGAGGGAGAAAAGAAGTAATGGAGGAAGGGAGGGAGGAAGGATGGAAGGAGGAGGGAGGGAGGAAAGAAGGAACTACTTCCCTCCTACAAGGAAGTAATGAAGGAAGGAAGGCGGGGAGGAAAGAAATAATGGAGGAAGTAATTGAGGAGAGGAAGGGAGTAATGGAGAAAGTAATAGAGGAAGTAATGGAGGAAGTAATGGAGGAAGGAAGGGAGGAAGGAAGGGAGGGAGGAAAGAAGTAATGGAGGAATGAAGGGAGGGAGGGAGGGAGGGAGGGAGGGAGGGATGGAGGGAGAAAGGAAGGAGGATAGGAAGGAGGGAGGAAAGAAGTAATGGAGGAATGAAGGGAGGGAGGAAGGAGAGGAAGGAAGTAATGGAGGAAGGAGGGAGGAAGGATGGGAAGGAGGAGGGAGGGAGGAAAGAAGGAACTACTTCCCTCCTACAAGGAAGTAATGAAGGAAGGAAGGCGGGGAGGAAAGAAATAATGGAGGAAGTAATGGAGGAGAGGAAGGAAGGGAGGAAGGAAGGGGAGGAGGAAAGAAGTAATGGAGGACTGAAGGGAGGGAGGGAGGGAGGGAGGGAGGGAGGGAGAAAGGAAGGAGGATAGGAAGGAGGGAGGAAAGAAGTAATGGAGGAATGAAGGGAGGGAGGAAGGAGAGGAAGGAAGGAGGAGAGGAAGGGAGTAATGGAGAAAGTATTGGAGGAGAGGAAGGGAGTAATGGAGAAAGTAATAGAGGAAGTAATGGAGGAAGTAATGGAGGGGAGGAAGGAGTAATGGAGGAAGTAATGGAGAAAGTAATGGAGGAGAGGAAGGGAGTAATGGATGAAGTAATGAAGGAAGGAAGTAATGGAGGAAGGAGTAATGGAGGAAGTAATGGAGGAGAAGGAAGGGAGTAATGGAGGAAGTAATGGAGGAAGTAATGGAGGAAGTAATGGAGGAAGTAATGGAGGAAGGGAGTAATGGAGGAAGTAATGGAGGAGAGGAAGGGAGTAATGGAGGAAGT